>NC_056728.1:589687457-589772457 GCF_019279795.1 Protopterus annectens
ACAGGTGTCCCTGCCATTACTGTGTTGACACCAACTTACACATCCCTTAATTGTTAACTTAGCCTAATATTCATAGAACTTAGGCTAGTTAAAGGTAGTCCCAAGTACAAATGTTGAAGTTTCAACAGCAAAGAGACTGCATTCACTCCAAAGAAGCAAAAGTAAATATAATTTCTAGTAGTAAAGACAATCTTTATTTCTGAAAGGACTGATGTCTTATTCAATATTCACAAAGGGATGTTCAGTAATTTCCAGCTGATGTTGTTGAGGTGATCCATTCTCTAGTATGAATTGTTCATATTTTGACACAATTAAGTAATGAAGTCAAACTACATCTAGATAAAATATTATGCACTGTCAGTACCAGATTGTATGTTCACTTCCATTGTTAAGCAATACCTACAGTAAAACATAAACAAAAAAGGTCACTGATAAATTAACAATGATGTTTAAACATAAAGCTTGGAGTATTTCAGGATACCAACCTTTGCGTCTTAACTCTTCTAAACCAAATTCATAACAGAGTATATAAGATTCAACGAAGGGGAAACACTGAAGCTCTGCTGCCCAACAGGTGGTTGTGATGTATAGATAAAAAGTTAAATAAAAGTGTATACAAAATAGTGCTCAAGTAGATGATTGTACTTAAATAAGACAGTAGGAGCTAAAATGTATACATGCATGTTGTAATGTATATGAGTAAAGAACATAATTTTGATGCAGCTTGCATGTGTAATGAATGTACAGTATAATGGAAAATGTTAATGACATTTTTCTCTTTTCATTGTAAATAATGAATGTCAATTCATGTTGTGATTTGACAATGCAACAAATAAATTATTCAAAAAAAGTTAAATAAAAGGTACAGAAAATTTATAATGAACCCCACTACTGCTAATTTAGAGGAATACAGAAAAGCAAACCTTTTTATAAAGAAGGTCAAAAGATGGGAAATTCAGACCTAAACTTGATTTGTGGTGTCCAAGGTAAGAAAACTTTTTAACAATAACATAACTGCAAGTAGGAAAGGGATCAGTAGTTAGAACCTGATATTA
The DNA here is from genome assembly GCF_019279795.1 of Protopterus annectens. Classification (NCBI taxonomy): domain Eukaryota; kingdom Metazoa; phylum Chordata; order Ceratodontiformes; family Protopteridae; genus Protopterus; species Protopterus annectens. The sequence goes on from NC_056728.1 coordinate 589,688,513, forward strand.
TGGAAAGAACACATTTAGAGAGTATTATATAGTCCTACACAATTAAAAGAATATTTTGAAACATGAATTGTTTGATATAACTATTAGTGTTTAGTTAACACTAACTGATCAGCAAATATAGAAAGTAAAGTGTTCGTATATAATTTCCAGTTAAACATATATACTGGTCCAGCTGTGGCTTTGGATATGCTCCTGTTTGCTGCTTTGAATATACCAGATATCTGTAAACATGGCCTATCAAGGGAAATATTGGAAGATAATAAAAATATTGCCTTTATAGAAAAAACTCTGACAGTGACATTTAAAGAAGTATTCAAAGCAGTTACTTGGTACAGGGTGCTCGAGTTTGGTAAAGAAGGCAACAAAACACATTTACAGGTTTTGATAATAAGACATTCTACAACATTATTGAACAATTTGTAACTCTTGCTAATCAGCTTACATTTTTCTAAGACTTTTATCCATGTCTTAACTATAGATGTTTCACAAGATATTGATTCTGTTTCTGGCTCCTGTGCTGTTTAATGTATGCATGGACTCACAAGTAAGTTGTTATTGTGTGCTCAGGACTAACATGCTAGTTTACTCAGTGCTGGTGTATATCCACATGGTATAGTTCCACTTGTATGAGCCCACATGCTTATATAATATCAGTGGTTGTTTACTAATGTCATGGGTGCCTCAGTGTGATGTTAGGCATGTGTCCTTGCCATTATTACAAGTTAATGCACTGCATGGCATGCATGACTGCTATCTTTTGCTGAGACGTGCTTTCAGTGAAAAGAACCATTATATAACACCCTTCTACATGTCTCAGTAGAGCACTGTTATGAACTTACTCATCTTATGTATTTGATCCCTAATTTTACTATGCATAAAACTTCTCCAAAGCTGATTACAGCCTCTTGAGGGATGGTGTAAACAGCTTCACAGCCCCTCCCCCTCTGTAGGAACTGGCACCAATATCCAAAACTACACCAAATCACTATATGAGCATTTATATAGATGCATGGAACCAGGAATACCTGACAGGACTAAATCATCCTCCACAAGGAAGAGTAAACCTGTTTGGTGGACATCTGCAATAAATAAACTCTATAACAAAAGGAAACAAATTGCTGTCCAAAACCAAGAAGGAGCAGGTGCCCAACTGGAAACTATGTCTCCTTAGCCTGAACAAGCAAATAAAAGCACTAGTGAAATCCTCCAAAGCAAACTCCGAGTCCAAATTGGCCACATCTACTAGAGACAATCATAAGGCCTTGTTCACATATGTCTGCAACCTCAAAGGAAGCATCCAGATATGTTCAGAGCTGGTGGTCAAGGATACCACATATACAAATGCTGTAGATATAACAAACTTGCTGGCTGACAGATTCAGTGAAAACTTTACCTCTCTGTATCCCCCATCAGTAAATCAGGACATCCCCAGTACCTGCCCCCTTCCCCTTATAGCTAGGGAACAGGTCATCACTGCTCTCTCAAAGGCAAAAAAATATAGCCTCCATGGGACCTGATAACATCCCAGGCTGCATATTACATAAACTCAGACAGGAACTTGCAGCACCATTGGGCACCCTGTTCAGCCAAAGCCTGAGTACTGGCTTTGTCCCAGATGAGTGGTGGAAAGCCACTGTCATCCCTTTACACAAAGGTGCAGCATTCACCAATCCAGGAAATTATAGACCCATCAGCCTAACTAGCCTGATCTGCAAGGCCATGGAATGGATAATCATGGACCTCATTAACAAGAACATTGGCAACCTCCAAACACTTGATCTCACATAGTTTGGCTTCATCAAGAGAAGGTCATGTCTGCTAAATTTGGTCGTCTTCTTTGAGACAGTCTCCAAAGCCATGGACGAGGGGAAGACAGTGCACGCTGCCTACTTTGACCTGGCTAAAGCCTTTGACACTATTCCTTACTCAGGCATAATAGATAAACTTTCTCAACTAGGCATCAATCCATATGTTATGAGATGGGTAGCAAACTGGCTGACTGATAGAACCCACTTAGTCAAAATAGGGGAAGTTACCTCAAGCAGTTGACCCGTAACAAGTGGCGTACCCCAGGGTTCGATCTTGGGGTCTCTGTTATTTGGGATATACTTTTCTGAGGTGCAGGCCAAAACCAGTGGGCTATGGCTGACCAAGTTTGCAGATGACGGCAAGCTGGGTGCTGTCATCAATTCCCCTAGTGACGTGGGCATCCTCCAAGAGGGTCTCACTCAGACAAATGACTGGTGCCAAAAACAAGGCCTCAAGCTGAATACTAAAAAATGCATCATCATCCCCTTTGGCGAGAGTGACATCCCCACAAATTATCACATTAATAACAATGTCCTAAGTATGCAGTCAGTCATGAGGGATTTGGGCACCCACGTTGATAGCAACCTGACTTTTGACCACCATGTTGCTTCCATTGTACGGAAAGCCTTCTACATGGTCCACCTCATAAGTAAGGGTATCTCATCCAGGGACATGGAGATCATAACATCCCTGTATTCTTCCCTTATAAGGCCCATAATTGAGTACAATACCCCTTTTGGCATGTACCTATCAAAGTACATGCAGCAGCTGGAGAGACCACAGAGGTTCCTCGCTAGGAGAGTCCAGGGCCTCAAACATATACCATACACAGATAGGCTAAAATCCCTATACCTCTACTCAGTTTCATAGAGACTCCTCAGAGGTGACCTCTGTCTGGCATACAAGGCGATCATGGACCCCACCTTGATGGGACTGCTGCATATCCGCAAGTCAAGCTCCACTCAAGTAACCCGCATGTGTGGCCTCAACCTGGTCTGTGAAATCAACAAGACTTGTTGACAGGACAGATTTGTGTCCCAGAGACTCCTCCATCTATGGAATAGACTCCCTCTCCACATCAAGCAGAGTACCTCTTTACCCCTTTTTAAGCACAACCTGGATAACTGGATGGGAAACAGAAAATATACCCCTGGGATTCCACCCATGTCCCTGCTGGACAGGGGCATCGGGTGCTGATTTGTCTAAACATGGGCTAAACTCTTGGCTAGGCTTATAAGGGCATCAGGGCCAATAGTCTAGTAACCTACTATGATACTATGATCTTATGATGCATGTTTTGTTTTGTTTTCATTGCCTTTCTACCATTGCACTTTGGTAAAACTAAAGAAAGACAGTTATGGAATAGTGCAGGGTGATACCTGCCGCACAGGAAAACAGAGTAACACCATCATCTGTTACTGATTAAGTGTTCCCTTTCTCACAATGCGAGCTACACTGTAGATATAATTTACACACAGTAAATATAAAGAGGATGAAAAAAATGAACACCCCTTGAGCTCTAGGCAGAAGAGTTAAGCCAAAATACCATAAAGAAAATATTCCATCTTGAACATTGATCAATACTGTAATTTTCCTTCTGACCCAGTAAGACTAACCAGCTGGCTTATAATGCTGCTGGTTGATGTTAACCTGTGTATCCTTTGTAACTGGAAGGATTGTAGGTATAACATACAAGGAGTGATTTAAACAAATTCACTAACAAAAAATTTCACTTGAACCTATTTTCCACTCAAACAGCTAGACAAAGTTTATCTAAAAATCATATCTGCTCCATAATGGATTAATTTTGCTGAGCTGATATTTTGTTTGGAGTCTCCTAGTTCTGGGACTTTACTGCTTCCTGCCATTTTTTCTGAAAACCTTGCTTTCTGTGGGGTATAGAGGGCACTTATAATTACAAATGCACTGAATTTATATACTAATCTTTGTAAACTGACTACAGAGTCTTAGATTTAACAAATTATTTCACTGTTATGTTCTGAATTAGAAGGTACTGAAGAAGGAGCTGATAGCTGGCATCAGACATTTGCACTGAGGAAGAGAAGGTGGAGTACCTTGCTACATAGCTGGTATTCATAGTCAGCATGCATAGTATATAATGTGCTGTTGCTTGGGAAGTGGCCATGGGCAGGCATGTTACGATTCATAGCACCCATTAGCATTAGCACTAGTGAGGTTACACATATGTAGATGATCACATAATGACATGGAAATGAAGGAGTGCAAGCTAATGAGTATATAATAAGATGCAAATGACTGCTTCTGGCAAACAAGTTATGATTCATAGACAGAAGTGTAGCTGGTTGAGCCAGTGCCCTGGGTCAGTACTATGGACCGGCGCCACACCATCTCAGCATTTCAAGTGAAGAGCAAAAAAAGCACTTCACTGTAATAAGCTGATCACTACATTGCAAGCGATCAACATACTACAGTTAGATCTATGCTCCCCTCAGCTCTTCCATTGAAGATAAAAAAAAATGGATTTTCCTTCTACTGGCACACCAGTCTGGTGGCCAGATACATGACACGTGTCTCTTCCTTACTGCCCTAGCCATTCAGGTCTAATTTCTGGGCTCTGCCCTCAACTCCCCTTCAACATATTTTATTAAAAAATGCTTTCTTCTTTTAAACCGTATCAAACTGTTTGCTCAAAAGTAGCACTACTGCACTCATGCTTTAGTTTGAAAAAAAAAATAGTCCATTTTTAACTGTAGCAAACTGCTTGCTACAAATGTAACTAGTAGTTGCTACAGTTTATACCCTGCCTGCATGGAACGCTACAGCACTCAGGTTTTTAGTTAAAAAAATATTTTTTTTTTCACTTTAAAACTGTATCAAACTGCTTGCTGCAATGCAGCAAGTAGTTGCTACAGTTAGACCACACATAGAGTGCTACAGCAATTATGTTTGACAGCAAATGCAATATTGGCTTTTGAAAGTCAGCATTGCATTAAAGTGAGATTGGGAATGACTGATCATGCCACCTCCCAACACTTTGTACTTGGGACTGTTGCCTTTCTCACCCCTCCCTTGCTATGTTGCTGTTCATAGATATTCAGACCAGCAGGTGCACAGCAATTTGCATGTCACTGTAACAGCAAAAATGCACATGGGGATTTGTGGAGTTGAAGCAAGTAAAGATATTAGGAACAGCAACAGTATTCCTGCAGCAGCAGCACTTATCATCCATGAACACCAATATTTGTTATTTTGTAGTGTGATGCACTGGCAAGCAGCATGAAAGAAAATACTACTAGCAGCATATCACCTGTCTCCAGCTAACCTAACAGTACCTAACAAACCTTTTACAGTGGACACAGATATTATACAGGAGTTGGTTGACATGTATTGTTTATAAACAGGATTGGGAGGAATGTGGATTTCCTATACTGGTGGGCACTAATGTGCAGCTCTAGATAAGACATACATGTGTCAGCAAACAGAATGCAAAATATATTCTTTGATATGTTACTTCTGCAAATGGATGAGCATTTCTGTTTCTCCCAGCAGGGGAGCAAGAGAGAGAGAGAGAGAGACATCATCATGCTTGGCTTCTATGATGTTGCCCACCTTCCCAAAGTACTAGGTGATATAGGCTGTGGCTATAAAGGCATTGTATGGTGCCTGTGGCCCCTGCTTTGTCAAACAGGAAGGACTACCATTCTATCAACTGTCAGGTAGTGTGCAATGCACAGTAGTTGAAAATTAATGGATCTGCACAGATCACCCTAGCAGGGTCCATTAATCCCACATCCAGTATACAAGTAATCTCTATCACAACTTTGTTCATAGTGAAATTCCAAAGGGCCATATAGTTGGATATACATATATAGAGCCAAAGACAGTGTGTAAAAATGTTATATCCCACCCAATATGATCCCATTGTATTTCAGGTCTTACCCCACCCCATATGATCCCATTGTATTTCAGGTGATGATGGATACCCACTGGTTTACTGGTTGATAAAGCCTGTACAGAACCCAGACAGTATGGCTGAAAATGCAGGTGCAAACCAGAAACATGATAAAACATGTATTTGTTTTTCTGAAGGCACAGTTCCTGTGTCTGGATGATCTTGCGGGAATTGCAATAGCCTCCTGTTCCAGTCTGCAAGATATGGGTAGCACGCTATGCATTACATAATATGATTACTAGTAAACAATGTGACCATCCATCTATACTTTGTACCTCTCAACCCATTATAGCAGCCTCTGTCACAGCTAATAGACTAACGTCATTCAGTGATCACAGCAAGGCCGAGACACAGTCAACAGCAGGCATTCTACTGCAAACTCAGGCAGAGATGGGCATAGCTTATGACAGTGTGGGTAAAGGAGCTGAATCTATTCTAGCTCTGTGGGTACCCAAGAGGACACAGTGACAGAGCAGTGTTTCACAGAACATGCATGCTGGGTTAATTTAAGGTTAAGATGTTCAGTGCATGGGTGAGTCATACTGTGCATCAGATTTTTCCACAAATGCCACACAGGAAAGAGGGTGGAGTGGATCACAGCCACCGTTATTTGCATAAATCTTAAGGGACGCAATGAAATGTGGCTGACATCACAACCTGGATTGGTGGTCCTATTAATGCAAGCTGAGATGGAAGTTTTGTGGCAAGGTGTATTCTGTGCCATAGAAAATATTCTACAGAGACAGAGAGGTGTGACACTATGGGACCATGACCAGAAGGGACTACTGCTACATGGACTACTGGCCCCCTGTGACACAGATGTTGTTCTTCTGCAAGAATGCAACCTGTGTGAAGTTTGGTGAAGTGTCCTACTCTGGTGACTAGTAGGCATCTCTGCTAGCAATGTGAAGTGGAGAAGCCAGATACTCCTAGACCTGTAGAAGCAGACTGTGTACCCTTGACTACCAAATGTACATACCCATGCCCAACCAAAGACAACACTGCTGGACAGGGCAGTGATTGTGATCTTACTATCCTTCACATATTTTGTACAAAGATATGTGGGAGGCATGGAAGGCCCTGAACTGTGAGTAACAAGCTTTTCATCAGAAAGGAAAGAGAAAAAAGGTTATATTTCATTCTGCTTAAATATTTAAGTTGCTCTTATAGTGACCTGTATGGTGATGTTTCTTTGTACTTTTCTGTTTGTTTTTCATGTTTTTGCAACCATTTTTAGTTTGTCTGGGACCTTAGTCTTGTAGCTTAATTTGCACTTGTGGGAAGATTGTGTTTCTACATTCTATAGCACTATTATCACCACAAGTGGAATTACTTGTAGAAGCTAGTGCTTTATATGTTCAACCCTGTTGGGCTTTAGTCTTGTAGATTCATTCACAGCTGTGGCAGAACTGTGAATTACTGCCAGACTTGAGCCTTTTTTAGTGATTTATTACTGCATTTTTTCCACATAAACAGTGTTACCTGGTAAATGTCTGCATAGTCTGGTGTTTTAAATAGTAGTAGAATTACAGTAGTTAAGAGTATTGTTTTTTCCTGCTCTATGATTTGTGCTTCAGTGATTGTCAAGTTATTGATATTCCAGTTTTGCTTTTACAATTTTGTTTTGTTTATCATTTACCTGTTTAAAGTTGCATTCCTGTGCTTTTCTGTTTCCCTGTTCTTCATGCCCGCCCATCTCCTATTGAGACATTAAGCTAAAGTTTCTGAAAGACTTCCAAAATTGGCTTTATTTGTTTGGATCCCTCTCAAGCTAGCCTGGTATATCTCAACAAATAGAATTACTTGTAAAATCTAGCTGTTTGTATTTAAACCATGTTGGGCCTTAGTCTTGCAGTTTAATTACAGTTGTGACTGAACTGTGAACTACTGCCAGATTCTTCTATAGACATTTATTACTGCATTTTCCCCTAAACAGTACTGCTGATAATTTTCTGTATAGCCTGGAGCCTTAAACTGTAGTAAAACTACAATGGTCAAAGTACTGTTTTTTTTTTTTTTTTTATTTGTGCTTTACTCCAGGATTTGTGCTTCAGTGTTTTTACAGTTGTATATATTCCAGTTTTGCTCTAACAGTTTTATATTCTACTTATCATTTACCTGCTTAAAGTTGCATTTAGGTTCATAGGTTCATAGGTGTGTACTAGGCTAATGGCCTTGCAGCCTTTACAAGCCTAGTCCATAGGATTACCCTGGCATTGTGCCACCCGACCTTAGTTCCCAGTGCCTTTGTCAAGTAGAGCCACTGCAGTGATCCCCATGGTGAATTTTCTATTTCCCACCCACTTATCAAGATTTCTCATGAAGAGGGCCAGTGAGGTGCTCTGTTTGACATGAATGGGAAGTCTATTCCATAGCATGGACAGTCTCTGGGTTATGAACCTGTCCTTCCAGCTTGTTCTGTTGATTGTGGTAATGAGGTTGAGGTCTCTGAAGCATGTGGTGCAGAGGGATTGGGATTTCTTTAGATGTAGCATTTCTAACAGAGCTGGGTCAGAAATGGCTTTGTAAGTCAAGCAGAGATCGCCTCTAAGTAGGCGATATGAGACAGAGAATAGGTGGAGTTTTTTGAGTATGTCCATATAGGACAAGTATTTACGGCCTAGGATCCTCTTTGTGAGGTACATTTGCGGCCTCTCCAGTTGTTGCAGGTGTCTAATGAGGTACATTCCAAATGGGGCATTGTACTCGATGATTGGCCTAATGAGGGAAGAGTAGAGGGAGACAATGACCTCTTTCTTCCTGGATGCAAAACCCTTAGTAATGAGATGTGCCACGTAGAAAGACTTTCTGACCACAGTGGCAATGTGGTGGTCAAAAGAGAGGTTGCAGTCAACCTGTTTTCCCAGATCTCTTATAATGCCTTCTGTGTTCAGTGGACTATCATTGATGTGGTAATTCATGGGAACCAGGTTTTTCCCAACGGGGATGATGACACATTTTTGGCATTGAGCTTAAGGCCATGGTTCTGACACCAGTCTTTGGTCTCAGTGAGACCTTTCTGTAGGATAGCAACATCACATGGGGACTTAATAATAGCTCCCAACTTGCAATTGTCTGTGAACTTTGTTAGCCAGAGTCCCTTTGTGTTGGCCTGGACTTCAGAGAAGTAGATACCAAGCAGGAGAGGACCCAGGACCGAACCCTGTGGGACTCAACTCATGACTGATCGCAGTCTGACTTGGAGTCAGCTACTTTCACACTATGGGTTCTATCTGTGAGCCAATTTGCAACCCACCTAATGATATAGGGGTTGATGCCTAGCTTAGTGAGTTTTTCTGTGATTCCTGATCAAGGTAAGCTGTATGAACCACCTTGCCTTCATCCACAGCTCTGGTGACTGACTCAAAGAAGTCGACCAGGTTGAGCAGGCATGATCTACCCTTCACAAAACCAAACTGTGTGGGATCCAGAGTTTGGAGATTCCCTATATCCTTGTTTATTAGGTACATGATGATGCATTATATAGCTTTGCATATCAGACTCATCAGACTAATGGGGCAATAGTTCCCAGGGTCTGTAGTCGCTCCTCCTTTGTGGAGAGGGATGACTGTAGCAGTGCACCATTCAGTAGGGAAAGAGCCTGAGGTGAGGCTGCGATTGAACAGGGCACACAAGTGAGGTGCCAGTTCACTCTGTAGCTCATGTAGAACACAGCCAGGGATAATGTCAGGTCCCATAGAAGCTGCATTCGTGGCCTTGGACCACTGTGCAGCAGTAATACTGGGTACCTGGCAATCTACTGGTATTGTGATTGGCCCTTTGGTGGGGGATAGAGGGGTTAAGTTGGCACTAAATCTGTCGGCAGGATATAGGCAATATCTGTTGGCTCAGTATAGGAGGTACCATTGTGCAGTAGCTCAGAGCAAATCTGGGTATTGCTGTGGAGATTCTTTACATAACTATAGAAGGCCTTGTGGTTGTCTTTACTATCTGCTGCAATTCTGTTTTCATAGCTAGCTTTAGAGGATTTGATGAGGGATCTCAACTTTTTGTTGAGGCTGATAAGGGAGTTTTTCCAGTCTTGAGACATCACCTTATTCCGCATCAGTTTCCTCCTTCTGTTGTAGATTTTGTTTATGGCAGGGGACCACCAGATTGGCTTCCCTTTTTTGTAGGAGAGCGTCTTAGTTCTATTGGGTGTGGGGCTGGCCATGCATTTGTATGTGTTCATACAGTGCATTGGTGTTTGATTCAGCAGTCATGCAGTTATTCTCCATTTGCATGGGTGCCATGAAGTTAGCTACCTCTGTTTTTAGGAGCCCAATATTAGCTTTGGAGAAGTTTTTCATGGTAGTTACCTTTGTGTGTGTGTGTGTGTGTGTGTGGGGGTGGATATGGATTTCCAAGGTGATTAGTTTGTGGTTGGATCTAACCAGGGAGGAGTTGACTATTGGTGTAGAGCAATGGTCGCGCATGTTAGTATTGACCAGGTCAAGGATGTTGCTACCTCTAAGAATGAGCTGGTCCAGGACATTGGAATTAATGAATTCCAGGAAATATTGGGCAAGTGTATTGGTACATGAGTAGTTTTCCCAGTTAATGGAGGGCTAGTGGAAGTGGCCCAGTATGAGTGTGTTAGGTTGGAACCTAATATTCTCCAGGGTGCTTTGGAATGTGGAGTGTGAGTCTTGGGACATGGCTGGGGACCTATAGCAGGCTACAGCCTGAATTGCTGTATTACCCATTGTTAGCTGCACCTGAAGTATCTCTGATGTGTTATGTTGGGCTACCAGTCTGGAGGTGTTTGCATCCTATATGAATATGGAAACACCACTGCCTTTGGAGCTTCGGTCCATGTTTTGGGGCTGAAAGGTGTGGAAGTTATAGCCTGGTAGTGCAGGGGTGCTTTCTGCTCCCTTGAACCAAGTTTTTGTTACAACAGAAATTTTGATGTTCTCCATTTTAAGGAGTGCTTCGAGCAAGTGCATTTTGAGATTTAGACTTCTAGCGTTGAGCAGCAAGACCCGCAGATTGCATTTCAGTGCCTTTCTGTTCCTCTGTTCTTTGTGTCTGCTGTACTCCCCAGTAAAACATTAAGTTAATGTTTCTGAAATTCAAACCTGCCTGGGATCATTAATCTGTAGCTCAGAGAAGTTGCATTCCATTGCCTATTTGCTCCCTAGTTTTTGTTCCTGCCCCCCCCCACCACTGAAATGTTAAGCTAAAGTTTCTGAAAGAGCTCCAATATTTGCTTTATTTGATTGGATCCCACTCTAGCTAGGCTGCTGTATCCAGCAAAGAGCTATCCAAACCCAAGGGCTTTATGGAAGACTTGGACAGGTGTGGAAAGCCCTGAACTGTGAGTAATAAGGTTTTCATAAAAAAGAAAGAGAAAAAAAAACTTTTATTTCAAGTCTGCTTTAATATTTAAGTTGCACTAATAGTGACTTGTGTGATGATAGTTCTCTGTATGTTTCAGCTTTTTTCCATGATTTAGCCATGTTTGCATTATTTAGTTTGATATGAGACCTTAATCTTGTAGCTTACTTTGCTGTTTTGGGAAGATTATGCTTCTACATTATGCTGCATGTCTATAGTCCACGTTAGAATTACTTGTAAAAGATAGCTGTTTGTATTTTAATCACTGATAGGCCTAAGTCTTGTAGTTTCATTCACAGTTGTGGCAGAACTGTGAAATACTTCCGTATTTGAGCATTATTTAGTCATTGATTACAGTATTTTTCATAAACTATATTACTGGTGAATTTCTGAATATTGTGGTGCCTTAAACTGTAGTAGAATTACAATAGTGTGAATATTGTTTTTCTGATTCAGGGTTTGTGGTTCAGAGCTTTTATAGTTGTTGATATTCCAGTTTTGCTCCAGGTTTTGCTTAAGGTTGCGTTCCAGTGCCTTTCCGTTCCCTTTTCTTTGTGTCTGAACCATCCCCACTGAGACATTAAGCTAAAGTTTCTGAAATTCTAATCTGCCTGGGGTCATTGATCTGCAGCTCAGAAAAGTTTCATTTCAGTGCCTTTCTATACCCCTAAACCTGGGGCTCCCCCACTCCCAAATTTGACATTAAGGTAACATTTCTGAAATATCTCCAATATTGGCTTTATTTGATTTGATCCCTCTCTAGCTAGCCTGCTCCTGCTTCTTCCTTGAAATATTCCCAACTTTGCCACCCTTTTCTTGTTATGGTTTTATAAGGCAATGTCTCTGGCCTCCACCTCTTATGGTAATCTGATTTCCAAAGACCCTTCCTCCCATCTTTAAATGCTAATTTCTGTTATGTATGTATTTATTTACTCTTCTCACCCACTGTTTTCCATATATCCATCACAGAAAGCTGTATGCTGCAAAGATATAAATACAGAGCAAATACCTTGCATGCCAACAAGGTTAGAGTGGCTTAGTTGGGTGTCTGTTAGCAATACCTACAGATTTAGTAGAACTGAGCATTGTATAAACATTAAAGTTAGTAGACTTTAGTATTGTTTAGCATAATCTGTCCCAAAAAAGAACCCTTATTAGTCTTCACCAACAAAGCACCCTAATAGCCTTCTAACTCCTGTACACTAACCCCATGTAACTCACCAATAGACTGGACAGCATGAATATGAACTTCTCTGTAGCCAGCTTGGTGGACATGGGCATCTTGAGACAATGTAGCAATTGTCTTATGTTTCCCAACAACCATGAAATCCTTAAAGAAACAGACACAGTATGACTGAAGTGTAGTTACACAATGACACTGGAAGCTGAACTCACACATACAAGTGCACATCAGGTTGTCAAAACCAGGCACACAACACCTACATCACTTCACACACAACACACGCACACAGACTAACGTATTATGCTGAGGCACTTAAAAGCAATCTTCCTAAATAACACAAATTACCTAGACCACCCATTGGCAAAGCTATACTTCAGCAAGCCCAAAGCCACTCAGAAAAAATACCACGTATACAGTCTCCTCAATGGAGCCCCAAACACTAAACCCCTAAGGTAAGCAAACACACTTCCTGTGACTCATCGTAGGGAACTCCATTGTAAGACATACCGATGCCCTTCTAACCAGGCTGTACAAGGAGGAGATAACAGTTAATTGCTTACCTGGAGTGAGGCTCTGTCAAATCACACATGCAGTCAAGTCATTACACCACAGGTACCAGTGTAATTTCATCATAGTCCATGTAGGAGTATATGCCCTTAGATATACCTCCCTGGAATATATGAAAAGAGATATTATGGAGCTCTCAGACTATGTGTCTTAGGCTGTTATGAGCCTAGCATTGAGCAACATATTACCATCACAAAGGATGCCACAATATGAGTAAACGATGATTGATTTTAACAACTGGGTGTTTTACTGCTGTCATTCTAAGGGGATTCAATATTTGTAAACTTGAGAGAACTTGGTTAACAGGCCACATTGCTTTGCCAGGGATGGTCTGCACCTGTCCTCTCTAGGTTTCAAATACTGGCTAAAACTTTATCTACACCTATAATGCCTTTTTATAGGCAATCACAATTGACAAACCTACTGACTTATCAAAATCAACTCAACCGAACCTCAAGGTTTTACTGCTCAATGCCAGCAGCCTAAATAAAAAAAAGGAAGCTATACTCCCTCTGAGCCCTCCCCACACTCAAGAATATAGACATCTGTGCAGTTACTGAGACATGGCTTTAAGGTGTCAATGCAATGTTTGAGTGCTTTCCACATTTGTAGACTAAAAGCTGCAAGGAAGGGTGGGGGGAGCTAAAGCCGGAGGTGTCTCCATATACATCAATAACAAGCATATCTCTAGGCTGGTCAAACATGATGATGCACTGGAGTTCCATCATGTGCAGATTACCATAGACAAAATCCTGTATCCTTTTCTAGCCACCTATAGGGCACCATTCATGTCCCAAGTATTTCATAATGCATATTGGACCTTCTGGAGACACTTACCACCCAACCTAACACCCTACACATAGGATACTTTAATTACCATGCTATAGACTGTGAGTCCTACATGGACTTAAATCTACAGGCATGGAGATTCCTGGACTTTGTAAATACAAACACCTTACCCCAATAGCGAATACTCCCACTAGAGGCTCCAACATACTGGACCTCATACTCACAAATATTTGAGAATGCTGCATTGTCTCATCCTGCATGGTAAAATCTGACCACAAAGCTGTCTTCTTTAAAATCTGAATCAACTCCATAACCCCAGTAACACCAGTAGTAGTTATGAACTATTCCAAGGCAAACTACTTTTTATTAAGTGATGGTTTCTCAAAATTCAATGGCCCTACAAACCCTGAGAATACATCAACCTATGCTGAAGCTGAATTGCTCTCAGGGACTCTGCAAAGCTATGTGAATACCTGCATAGAGCCTGCTATACCTACCAGATGTAAGCACAGAACTAGCAAACCGCCCTGGTGGTATCCCAAATTAAACAGGATATACAACATAAGGAAAAAACATTATTGCAAGAATCAGGAAGGGGAATTCCCAGAAAGATAGAAACTCTCTCATCAAACTAAATAGGCAACTAAGATGGCTTATTAGGTCAAAGAAAACCAACTTTGAGGTTAATATAGCCTCCCACATGAAAAATAACCATGAGACCTTCTTTAGCTATATCAAAAACCTCAAGGGCAACATACAGCAATGTGCTGAACTGGTGCTTAATGGTGCCACATTCACCAAGCCTAGTGATATAGCAAATCTGTTATTGGACAAATTCAGTTTCAGCTTTACCCCCCTCACCATCCCACAAGAAATACCCTCAAATATAACCCTGCCAGCCATAACTATGGGGCATGTACTGGCTGCACTTGCATAAGAAAAAATACAGCCTCAATGGTCCCTCATAACATCCTGGAATGCCTCCTGAACAGTCTAAAATTTGACTTATCAGGACCACTGGAGTCACTACTTAACTATAGTCTTAAAATAAACTTTCTACCATGAGACTGGAGGACTGTGACAGTCATCGGACTTCTTAAGGGAGGACTTTCAAGAGATACTGTAAATTACAGACCCGTTACTCTCACTAGTCTTATTTGCAAAGTCATGGAAAGAATTATCATGGAAATTATCACAAGGATATTGGAGACCTTCAGACGCTGGTTCCATCCCAGTGTGGCTTTGTCAGAAGAAGGTTATGCTTGCTGAACTTGGTGACCTTTATTGAAGAGGACACTAAGGCAAAGGATAAGGGGAAAGCAGTCCATACTGCTTACTTTGTTCTGGTTAAAGCATTTCATACAACACGCTACTTTGGATTGTCAACTAAATTACAGAGCTATGCATAAACCCCTTTATTACATGCTGTATAGCTATCTAGCTCATGGATAAGACTGAAGAGGTTAGGATATATGAGGCCACCTTGATAAAGAGGCTGGTCACCAGTGGAGTCTCTCAGGGCTGTGTGCTGGGTCTGCTGCTCTTTGCCATCTATTTCCTGGAGGTCAAAGCCAATGCCAAATGGCTCTAGCTGACCAAGTTCAGAGATTATTGCAAACTGGGAGCAGTCATTGAATGCCCACAAGATGAGAACACCTTTCAGGAAGGTCTAACACAGACAAATGCTTGGTGCCAAATTCATGACTTAAAACTTAATGCCAAGAAATTTACTATAGTGCCATTTTGAAAGTTGGCCACCCCATTTAACTATGTCATCAATAAAACCCCTATAAAAGTTGATTCACTATTCAGTGATCTGGAAACTCGTGTAGATAGTAACCTGGACTTTGACCAACATATGTCCTAGACAGTAAGAAAATAATTCTATGTTGCACAACTTATAAGCAAGGGCATGGCATCTAGGTCTGTAAAGGTCATCTTACCACTGTACAGAGCCCTCATTAGACCCACTTTGGTATGCAGCTGACTAGACACAAGTAGCAGCTGGAATGTCCACAAAAATTTTTTACAAAAAGTATACAGGGACTAAACACCATCTTCTATGCTAGTCTCAAACCCTGTCTCTTTACTTGGTATCATGCAGACTACTGAGATGTGATCAGACTACTGAGATGTGATCAGACTACTGAGATGTGATCTTTGCCCAGTGTATAGTGTATCCCCTGGACCCAGTTTTGAGGAACCATTTGTACATCTGCAAAACAGTGAGCATCAGAACTACCAGATCAAAATAACTAAATTTTGATTGTGACATATATAGGGCATGTTGGAGAGACAGATTTGTTTCTCAGAGAATTCCCATTCTGTTGAACAGCCTCCCCATTCATGTGAAGCAGAGTTCCTTCCTATCCCTATTTAAGTGCAGTGTGGACCAATGGATGGGTAACCGGAAATTTATCCCTTGTCTGGTGTCTACATCTCTGAAGCACAGAAGCAGTCAATAACTCACCCCATAAATAATTCAAATTTGTGCGTCACATTTGAGTTGCATGGCTAGGCTTATAAAGGTCCTAGTGGGTATTAGCCTAGTATACAACTATGAACCTATATAGATGGATATGGCAGTGATAAGTGCCAGTATAGCCCCCATGAGAGCTAACATAGTATTGTACCAAAATTCCATGTCATCACCTATGCATTGGTATTGCTGGAGGATATACTCATGGAAGCCACACACCACACTAGCCATGAGTGTCTTGGTATTGGTAACAGCAGACTATGCCCCAGATGACAGTCCTTCCCACCTGCTGATGGAGTCCTAGCACTACCTACATATCACAGGTTGCCACATGGTGGGTATACCCACATCATTTGCTGTGCACGGGGGACCTACACTGGTGCTCTTGGTCATACAGGAGCTCCCCATTGGAAGTTGTGGGAACTCATGCTGTAGAGTCTGTCAGTCAAGTGTGGGTGTTGCTGTACCTTCAGCCTGTCAATGGATGGAAGATCAATGAGGAGAGAGAATGACAATGTCTGTGTGTCTTCTGATTGTGACATGATCTGTGTTTTAGTGTCACCATCAAACCTAGATGCTGAAGTCCATCTATTGTCCTGACTGTGCCTGTATAGGTGTCACTGTAGCAGCGTTTTGACCTAGACATATGCAACACAAGACAAAACAGCATGAATATGAGTAGCCATACTACATGTAAGACACTGTGTTTTACATGCAAACATTGGTACAGAATATGCAGGCACAGAACAGACACATATGTCTGCTAGCATTCCTGTCTCCCTGCACAGATAATGTACTGGCAAACATATGCTGTGGTATTTGTGGCCTGCCTACACCCTGCATGTGCACTGCTGATGTATACACATTCAGTACAGCTACTAACCTGGCGAATCTCCTTGTGAAACATATAGGAACTGGAAACTCCATGAACCTATATCTGCACTTCTAGCTATGATACCTGCATCTTATCATCATCACGATGTATTGGCACTAGGAAATCATCTTTGTCAGTTAGGTTTGCACTGGCCTGGACCCCCATTGACCTGCCTTTCTGCTTCTATAGTGTATATCCTGTTGCATGCCCATCTAATAATGAGAATGCCATATTTCATACAGTGCTGTGTTGAGCAATTTTGTCCACCAACAGTATTTATGTAGGACACCAATGTCTCTAAGATATGGTCCTGTACCAGCTTGTGAGTACCCCTTCTCTCCAATATTTAGTGCTGATTGGACCTAAGTACCCATGGGAGAACATCATTCTCAGTCCAGATTAAGTTGCCTAACTTCTGCTGCATGTGCCATCTTGAGGACATGGTGACACTACTGAAAACAACAGAAATATCTGTGGGTTGCTGACTGCTGGGGTCAGTAGGCTACCAGCTACAAACAGTGGGCTGCCATATGTATATTTATCATTACAGCTTTGGACAGTGATAGGAGCACAGTAGGTGTCATTGCTCTGCTATGTTATGCTATGCTATTGGACAGTGGCATACTCCAGTTATATCCCAGATCAGTGGCAGGAACAGGCCTTTGCATGTATACATTTAGGGTGGCAAGAACACAGAGGCCCACAGGGATATATAGATGAATGTCAATGTTCACATTCAAAATGTGCACGGGCACCTAGGGAGTCACAAGTCACAAAGGTTAATTAACTAATGTACTGGGGCTATATACAAAGAGGCCCACTCCAGGTGTACCCACAGTGCACACACACACACACACACACACACACACACACACACACACACACACACACACACACACACACACACACACACACACACACACACGCACACACGCACACACATACACACATACACACATACACACACACACGCAGACACACACAAATATATATAGAGGCACTCACACAGAGCATATCTGTTTAGGCATATAGAACTGTGTAGGAATGAGCAGTCATGCTAGTGGGATCTATGGCTCTAAAAATATATAAATATATCTAACATTACCCCAGTTTTCTAATCAGAGTACTGCTTGTTGCACAGCTGTGTAGTTTGTCACCATGTGAATATACATTCAAACCTCACATTATAGTGTACTACTGATATGCAGTGCACACCTTGCCCTAGCATGCAGCATATGTCTAGAAACACTGTATTTTCTGCTTACTCGTTCTTTTTTTACCCATTGAATATTAGTTATCATGTTTGCAGTTTGGAATTTTTTTGTATCCTGTATGTTTATTCAAATAAAAAGTTAAATAAATAAATAGATAAATAAATAAATATACAGATGAAAGTAAAAAACACTGATAATTAGCTTGTACAAGGACACAGTACAACAGGGAAATACGAAATAAAATGCCCAGTACAAGAACATGGCAGAGGGTCTATATAATACAGGCCCAAAGAAAAAAACGTAATGATAGAAAACAACTTTAATAGCAGATAAAAATGGTGAGTGCTTTTGCAATCCAAAGATTGCTTCTTCAGACCATACATTTGAACAACCATTCAACAAATACATACGTAATACATCCATTAATACATTTGACATCAATTATGTTCAACCAATCAGCAAACTCCCTTAATTAAAACAAGTTCTATCCTATATACTATATACAGACAAAACAGGGATATATATAAAATATAAAATATCTCATATCAGTATAACCTATCCTTTGCTCTAAAGCTAAAAAATAAAAAATACATTAAAATATATAAATCACAAAGCATTACCTATTTAGCTTTCTAGCTTTGAGGGCTGGTTTCAAAGAAACATATTAATTTAACCCCAGCCCTCTATGCGACACTAAGGAAAAAATCCACCTTAACTCTCTGTGTTCCGTCTCATTAATCAGATTACCCTCCTGTATACTTTTTTCAACCACTTCTATCACCATAAATTTAAACCAATGGCTATCTCCTTCTGCAGCAATATGTTTCCCAATGGCACTATATTGAAGTCCTTTTCGAGCACAATAGTAGTGATCCCTAATGCAGTCTCAAGCGCCTATTGGTTTTACTCACATAAAACGCATAGCAGGTTTCACAGTATGCTAAATATATCAAATTTTTCGTATTACAATCAGCAGAGATTTTAAAGCTGAAGACTTTACTACTTTCTGGGTGAAGAAACATGTTAGATTCATCAATAAACTTACAGAATGTACATCCACTAAATTTATAAGTTCCAAATCCACGAGAGGGCATCTCATTAATAGTTCTGTTACTGGGATAACACAATCTATGTTTCAAAGATATTTTGTTCTTGGGTATAAAAGTGGGTTTAGGTCCTATCAATTTAGCTATCTGCCTATCCGCTGTCAAAATGTGCCAGTTATCACTGATAATGTTTTTAAGTTCTTGCTATTAGTAGTATAAGTCATACAGTAAGAAATGTTATTATTAAAACATGTTCTTTTTTCTAAGTTTACGGTGGAAGAAGAAAAGTATGGTTTGCCACACCCCCTTCTAAAACTTCTGGTTGAGCAACAGGCCAACTCGACCTCTTTCTCTCTATACCCTCTCTCTAAGAAATTAGACCTTACCAAATCCAAATCCTTTTCAAAATTCTCTTCTCTGTCATGAAGTCTAGAGATCCTTAGTGCTTTCCCATTAACAATATTCTGGAAAATATGCTGAAGATGCATGCTAGTATGATACAAATATGAATTACGATAGCAGTCCTTCCTATACATGTTAGTGTGGATCATTTCATTTTCATCTCTATTTAGAAGCATATCCAAAAACCCTAAACTCTTAAGGGAACATTTTGTGGTAAATTTTAAGTAACTACTACTACTACTGTTTAGAAAAGTCACAAATTGATGTAATTGTGTATATTCCCCTTTCCAGAGAACAAATAAATCGTTCATGAATCGACGATAAAAACAGTTCCCTGATTCCCTGTCTGTCTCTCTCAGTCCATGTTACTAAAAAACTGAGCAAATATAATCATTCTTATTCCTAAAGTTTATATTTTTCCTACTCTAGGCCCATGCTGCTTCACTTTAAAATATTAAAATATAGGAGCATTCTTTTAGCTTTTCAGTTTCTTTATTCATTAACTTCAAAGTGCCATTCTCGCTTCTAATCCTCCTAGAGCAAGTTTTTCCAGCTGATACTTTACCAACCTTGGAGCTTTGTTTGTCTCTTGCTTTTTAAATATTTCATTATTTGTCTTTTAACTTTCATTTTCTTTCTTTCTTTGACCATCAGCTTTTGAAGTCTTTTGTTTTGGCTTCATTTTTAAGAGGATACCTTTTGAGGAGTATGACAATATTTCCTTCATTTCTGCTTACTAGTCTGACATATGTGTGTCAGTACCATGTTTTGCTGTCACTACAGTTTGGTCCTTCCATGTTCATGGGCCCCATTGGTCTATTCAGTGTTTACTCTTTTATCTTGAAATATTTCTCATATTTGGCTTGTTCACTTTCAGCAGCTGAATTCTGTATTTTTTTTCTTTTTCTGATTATGCTGGCCTGTGTGCTGTTCCATACTAGTATCTGTAATATAATTCTGACCGTGATCATTACATCTTCAAGTAATTATACATAGCATACAGTAGTTAAGAAAGCACATCACAAAGAAGTGCAAAGTATTTATGCTTTTGAGCAAATACTGTGCCAAAAATTTTGTAATCTGAACCTGAAGGCTGAAATCATGAACGGTTATAATCTGACTGCATGTCATAATTCTGGCCTTTTTCCTGATTTAAAAGTAAAAAAAAAAAATGTCAGTAGACCATAACTTTCTTTCTTTCATTTT
This sequence comes from Protopterus annectens, assembly GCF_019279795.1. Classification (NCBI taxonomy): domain Eukaryota; kingdom Metazoa; phylum Chordata; order Ceratodontiformes; family Protopteridae; genus Protopterus; species Protopterus annectens. Next base: position 589,709,356 of record NC_056728.1, read on the forward strand.
TTTTTGCTTTTTTTTTTACTTGTCATATTACGTCTCCCTTTTCTTCTCATACTTTAACGTTTTAAATAATTCATATCCTGATGTGATAAACCTCAAATATAAGTTTCAGTGTGTCATAATTTAGTAACAAGTGTGATCTGTATTTCATTCTGTGCTATTGTGGAACTTGTATCCGAAACATTCTGTTCCATATTGTTAGTATCTGATGCCGCAGTGGTGCGCGTTGTCGCCTCACAGCAAGAGGTTCTCCCGTTCGATTCTCAGCTGGAGCGCCTTCTGTATGGAGTCTGCATGTCCTCTCCGCGGTCGAGTGGCATTCAAAAGACATGCATAAATGGGCGTGCCTTTGTTGAAGGTTGGGCATCGAGCTGGCACCTCGGCACCATAAAAATCAACTGCCAATCATTAGCGGATCTGAGTTCCGCTGTGGCGACCCCTAACCGGGAAAAGCCGAAAGTAGAACAACAACATTGTTAGTATCTGAATATGTGGCCCTTCAGATTGTGTTCACTGTTGTTTTGCACATCTGTATTGAACCGCTTTATTTTTATTACTCCATTTATTTGTCAGCTTATTTGAACCTAAAAAATTATTGCTTTTAAGTTTGAACCATACTGCTCTTTCTAATTTGTTTTTTGGGGGGGGTTGAAGGTGGTATTTTTTCTTGCTGCAACTGATCATCTGCTGCCATCTGATCTTGCCCTTATCCACCGAGTCTACCTGATACTCCTGTATGACACATTTACTCTGACCCATAATCTGCCTTACCGGGGGGGTTCCTCTTTTGCCCTAGCTCCCATTTCGCCCTGTTAGTTCCTGTAATTTTGTATGGGCAGATGTGGAATGGGTATATGTGTGGCATATTGTTCTACCTCTATAGTAACTTAACCAATTTCCTAGGCCTATTCCCACTTCTGGACATGCTGTCTTTCACATCCTTGTCCTCCAGCAGGGATCTAATGCAAGGAAAAAGCAGGTGCATGCACTCCCTCCCAGGGTAGGGATGCCCGTCTTTCCCCTGCCACTAATGCCTGAGGAATTTATCCCTCTATGCCACATAAGGTTATAGCTCTTTCCATTATGGCCATATGATCACTTTGTACAGAGGATGCATTACCATGTAGGATGGAGACAAACAGTGCCACTCACCCTTATGTCATCTGACTATGACTCTGGTGTAGGTGTCTTGGTATCACTGTCAGCTCCTGCATGGCTGCTAACATCAACCATTTTGCCCTACCTCAGCCTCTACATGAATGTATATATATAATTATGTAACATGCATTTCAGAGGTGTTCATGAAACCCCAGATGTACAACATTAATATACCTCCCCTGATGTTATGCTATTGCTGCACTCCTGATGTTTCTGTAGAAACAGATAAACCAAGGGACACTGTGATCAGCCTACTGTTTGTATGCAAATTATGGCTACAAAGATGTTAGCTGACTAAACTGGTGTATTACCCATTGAGCCATGGGGGGGTTTGGGCCATTCCTGCACAGACATCCACACCTGTAGGGATTGTCACAGTTCATGTTCCTCCACTCAAAAGCAACAAAACCACTCTACATCTATCAGTGTAGCAGCCCTTAGTGAACCATCCCCTGTGGAATACTTCTCAGCTGCTGTCGTGCCATCTTTTTGGCACAGCCAGTCATGTTCACGACACGCCCATGACATTGTTGCAGTGTGTGATTATACCTTCTCACACCACTGATATGCTACACAAATTTCCATAACTGCTTACACAGGGGCTAGTGAGCACTTCTTCTCCCTAACAGGAGTCATGCAGAAGTGCTGAGTCGCTACAGCAGAATTTCATTCTCAACATGAGTGAAGTTATCCACCCTCTCCCTACCATCATATCCCATGGACATGATGACACCTGTGAACACAAGAAAACATAGCTATACACTTTGTAATGATGATATTTGATATGCTAGGAATTACAGAAACATGGGTAACCTACCTATACAGTTCTATACCAATTCAAAAACATCTGTATATAGACCATAGCTCTCAACTTTCCATCTACAGAGTGTGGAATACTGCTTCTCAAAATGTGGAACAACTGGTCGAAATGTGGAAAACTTAACAGCTTACTAGCAACCTCAACTAGGAAGTTCACAGGTAGGTTAAAATGTATTACTTTATAATTAAAATTAGTTATTTTGATTAATTAATATGATTCAGTATTATTTACCATGGATATCAGTTAAAAAAATCTCTTAACACTAAATGTCTGGCAGACCCTTTCAATGTGGAACAGTGAGAAACATGAACTTTTTAAAAATTAAGATGATGACTGTTGCTCTTAATGAGGTATACTTGAGAAGTATGGTATAGATACCTAGTGATGTACCTGGAATACATAGGCTCAGACACTCAGTGTCTCTGTTAGATACTACTTGCATGTAGAAAGGAAGCATAGGTCTAACTGGCATGTCTGTAAATGCACATGGTCATACACCAAGCTTACATATGAAGGGGGACATGTCCCCTGATGTACTCATAAGATAACATATATATATATATATCAGAAATGTTTGCAATCTAACATATTGAGACATATGCATTCTGCACTCCTAAGTAGTTGTTTCTAACCTGAGCTTTAGAAGGACACCTTTATTCCATAACTAGTACTTTATATGCACATCTGAGAACTGTCTTAACAAATACAATTACTGCAAAACAAAGCCACACACTGTGTAGAGTTCAAGATATGTTATTCGCTCAAACTCCAAATGTTTATACCTAGATATATAATACAGAGGCATGTGAGTCTGTACAGCATGAATGTGTCAGAATTGTCTCTTCCTGAGATATAGTGTCTGGCAGACAATGATAAAAATTATGCTGTACCTCCTTCATAGCCAATACAGGTAGCACCTACAGGGACCTTATGGTGGCTCTTTCAGGATGTGCCTTGACCAGAACCATATGCAAAACCAGGACAGGTGAACTGTGCCAATATAGATATATTTTTTTATTTGTGTGAAATTTTGTCAGTGTCCTTTACAGACATTTTCCTTATTATTGCAAGTCTATGTGCCATACGTCACTGATATTTATATTGGGGTCAGGGACATTATATGTGGAACTGGAGGAGATGGGCGTTATTGCTATTGTCTCGTGTAGATGAGGTCCAGTTATCTGCAGCTTAGTTTGTGATATGTTAATTTTATGGAGCTCATATATGTGTGGTGGTGCTGGAAATCCATGGCAGGCTAACAGTATGCTAACTGCTCTATCAGCATGTTCCAGGATAATAGCACTCCATAGGTCTGCAGGTCTGCATACTTATTTAAAGGGGCAACAGAGTAAGGAACGTAGGTGTAGACATGTGGGCCATACATAGGGTGCTGCCATTTTGTCTTTTCTCTTCCCAGGGTGTCTTTAACAGGATCTTAACTGTCAGGTTGCTGAAAGTTGCTGAGACTGGTAGTACGGCAGACTTGATATTAGTGACATAAACTGTACTATGCTACATATAGTCATTACACTTACTAAGTTGTAGATGGAGAAGGGGGTGGTGCTGGAAGTGCCTGGGTGGGAGGTGATGGTGACGTTCCCTCCAGCAGTTACCTCAATCCCATTGTGTATAGTGGTACAGTCACAGATACAGCATTTTGTAGTGTATGTTGTTAAAAGGGAGCTGAACATAAAGCTTGGCTGTATAGAACACCTCCTGCCGTCATTTACCTAATCAGACTTAACCATTAGGCTGCCAGAGAGGGAATCTAGTCATACTGCTTGTTAAGTTGATCCATCTGTTGACAGTGGCTCAGTATAGATCCCCTCTGGGATGATCAGAAACTTAAAATATGTCAGCACACCATCCTATCCCAGATCTGGTGTTCCTCCTTCCTATTGTGTGCACACCCATATACTGTGCAGTTGCCAACCCTCTCCATCATGTGTCTGCCCTCTGTGTGTCTCATAGCTCTCAATCTCTTGACACAAAATATCTGGACAAAGCCAAAAATAATGGGGGGACAAAGCCCCAAAAATAGGGACAAATGTTAAATATTGCTCTTATAAACTTAAAAAGTTGCTACAATAAAGGGCTTGTGTTACCATGCATTTTCTGAAGGATATGAAGTCTGAAACTCAAATGCCTGTCATTTTATAGTGAATTCAGTTCTCACTGATTTGCCACAAAAATTCAGAAAGCCACAAATTTTATGAGGAACACATCAAAATATGAGGCAAAAATCCTGGCTTTCTGCAAAAATCTGGATAGTTGAGAGGTATGATGTGTCTCTGTCCATCCCATATCTTCCCATCTTAGTGTGTTCAAATCTGCCTTAGTTTGTCTGTCCTGTATGTGTTTTTGTGTTTGTCCCTGCATACCCACCCGACCCTGTTTCTTCCAGTGTTTTCCTGTTATACTTTCTCCTCATCCCAGTCTCTATAAAAAACAAAACAGTCTTCAAACTCACAAAACGTTGTCCTGCCTTCCCCATCCTGCACTCTCCCATATGTTTTCTTTCTATGTATCCATCTGCTTGCTGCCTTTCCCTTTCCTAATTTCTTATACATCCCTTTTCTTCCCACTTTTATATATCATAAGGGTGTCCATGTATATAGACCCCACATAACATACCGTACCTGCTGCATGAATGGAGCATGGCTTTTTTGCCACTGTACTGCGAGCTGTGCTACCAAGCACACCAGCATGCTTATACATCATAATACCTGCCTGATGGGCAGTGCCACTTTCACTGGCAGCTTTACAGGTATGTAGCTTTTTATCACAGGGCAGTGTAATGGACCATGTGATCACTATGAATATGTGGTTGTTGCACCGCTCAGATTTTGCATCTCAGCAGAGGTGTCTGCTTTTAGTACTGCATGGTGTTATTTGTACTTATAATTACTATATTCACTGCCATGTATTGTTGCAGAACTACTCAAGCTCTGCAGACCCTCTCTATGTATTCCAGCCCATATCAGCATGTCTGAATGTAATGGAAAATGTATTCATGGCAGAATACACTGGCAAAAGTCTGAACACTGTCTAGCATCACTCTAAAGCTATCAGAATACTTAATAACGAACAAGCAGGAAAACTCAAGAAGTGTATTACACAAGGCCACTGCAGTGCAGTATTGTCTAAACTAGTTGCTGTCATATTGGAAAATTAATGGTGTAATAAAAGCACACATCCACAAGAGTTGTGTATGACATTTCTATGAAACTGCATACTTGCATACATGCTCATATTAAATGGTAATATTAATTTCAGTAAAAAAGTGGATCCATGTAGAAAAAAGTATTTAGTACGCACTATATAATGTTTTGGGGAAGAATGCTAGCTGCAGTGTTTGATATTGGTAATAATATGAATGCTCCTTTAGGGCTTGTGTATGCAGCACTGAACAGATGTTAGGATTTCTGAACATTCTGTTGTTGCACTTAGAATGGAGTCAATGTTACTTGAAGTGGAACGGTGACATGAGGAATGGAATCAAGCAAATGTTGTTGCCATTGGGGAATATATCTCAGCTATCAATTGTAAAACTAATGGTTTTGATATTGTCATATGAAGAACAAGTAAAAATAGTGCTTATGATGTGCTGCTATAACTGTAAACAATATATTTGGATAAGCATATTACATTATTAGTATGCAGTCATAATAATGTAGCTTGTACATTTTATTCCCAAACTCATATACATTTCTTTATATTAAGTAATATCAACATCACACACTTTAATTCATTGGTTATGCATAAAATGGATATTTATTATTATACTGATTGCTTCAGTGTCTTCCAATGAACAAGATGTTAGAGAGAGAGAGAGAAAGAGAGAGTGTGTGTGTGTATGTGTGTGTCTGTGTCTCTGTGTGTGTGTGTGTGTGTGTGTGTGTGTGTGTGTGTGTGTGTGTGTGTGTGTGAGGGAATGTGGGTTTCAGGTGCTGTTGATAAAAAGTGAACATGTGTAGAGCACATCATTTACCTTATTACACTGTCTGTCTCAGGTTTCTGAAACTGCACTGGTGTAAGTCTTTGCCACACCATTTTCTGTATTGCCAAAAACAGGAGAAACACCTGATATCCATCATAGGCAGGTGGAGATGACCTGGGAATGTTACAACTTCATGAAAGTAATTTATGTAAGCCTGAAACCTCTGAAATGGTTTCTGTGAAAACCTACATTCAGTGAAACTGACTTTGCCCTTTCCACACTACTGGGAAAAAGGAATACACAATTTGTTGATGCCAGCAACAAAGTTGCCTATGTTACTAGGTAACGATTTCTATTTTATACTATACTTCACAAATCAACAATCCTCTCACCAAAATTAAGGATCTTTTCTCAAAATGCCACAATCTCTTACTCTAATTTATATGTTCAGAAAGTATTCAGTCAAACCTTCAGACCACCACAGCCATCATCTGTCTCTATGTTACAAAAACACTGCAGATTATATTCCCTAAAGGGCTGCATAATGATAAAGCAGTTCTTGGTTATTTCAATATCAGTGCTATTGGGAAGGATTCTCTTCCTTTGAAGAAAATGTAGCAGCAATTTAACCTGGCCCAAATAACATAGGTCCCTACCCAAATGCAGGGTTGGTGTTAACATTTTGCGAACCCCCAGCAAATAGGTTGGGGGTCCCCTGGGCACTTCTAGTCTATGTAACACCCTATCACTGACACACCTCCAAGGCAACTTTTTAGTTCATGCTGCAAACCTTTAGGAGGTGTACGCCCAGACTGGCCTGTAGCTACAATACTCTTACATTATAACCACAGTATGTCAGTCCATCTCACAAAGGAACATTCACAGTTATTGGTATTTACTTGCAACATAACAATAATACAGTACAACAGCTCTATGTACAGGGTTGGAGTTAGGTGAAATGGTACCTTAGGCACTGCCTACTGTTTCATCATTCCAAACACATGTGCGCGTACCCAGACACACAAACACACACACACACACACACACACACACACACACACACACACACACACACACACACACACACACACACACACACACACACACACACACACACACACAAAATCCAGTGCTTCCCACTGCCCCTTCCCCCATTTTGGGCTCCCCACACCATGCACATTACTTTTTCTAACTTTTCTGAGATTTTGCCATAACTCTAGGTTTTTAAACAAGTCATAACTTTCTAAAGGCTCTGAAGTGCATTTTAAAGTTTATTTTTTTGTACACAACATTTTCATCCTATGATTGCTTGAAGTGAAATTCTGATTAAGGAAATAAATCAAGTGCTGCTGTGCACTTTTAACTTTCCTTGCATCCTTTCAATACACCTTTCCTGACCAAGACAGAACACTAATAGCCATTTAGGAAATAACTCAATTAAACCAGGGCCCACAGAAGCATAGGTTTTAGATGCTCTGGGATTCATTTTAGAGCACTTTCCCAACCTTTTAATCCAATGGTGTCCTAAACAAAAATCATGAGTAAGAAAAGAGTTTAAGTATTATTTTTTTCTTTCAACTAGGACATAAGTTGCGCTAAAGGCTTAATGTTCAAAGCTGATGAAATGGTAGTGCACAATAAACAAGCCAATTGCTGTGAGGTCACACAGATTCTGTGTAGGAATACTGTCCGCCTCTGTAACCCCTCCCAAAAAATATACAGTCACTGCCTGTGCATCCTTCTGGTGTTAGGTTGGGATGAAACCAGAGGTTCAAATGGCCATAGTCATGTATTTCAAGTGACTGCTGTCATACATATATATAGCATGCCTCCTCCTACTTCACTCCTAACTCCCAAAAGCAGCCACTTGTATAAGTGCCTGATGTGTGGTTATTAAGGAAAGTGAAAATACAATAATGATTACAATAATACATTCCACTTTGTTGCTCCTAGATAGTATACTGCCTCCACACAAGCTATAGTAACAATTTTTCTACACCTCTGAGTTCTGTGAGAAAAGTAAAAGAAACAATGACCACACTGTCCTTAGCTCCCCACAAAACCTATAAACCCTTCTGTACACATACATCTGCGTAGTTTTATAATGAGTGTTTTTTTAGAGCAGATGCACTAAGTCAAAGTCAGAATCCATGTATACAGTCTGGGGAATGGTGGCCACCACACTCCTAGAAGATACAAGTGTCTGAATGTTCTGTGTTTTATTTTATGCCTCACTTTTGAAACACAATTACTTGTTTATTCTTCTGGCTATTGGTAAAAATGTAGTTATCTATGTGTCCCGGAATTATTGGGTTTGTTCACAGTTAAAATTTAGTGATTTTTTTCTTACAGACACAAAAAGCATATGCTATAGCAGTACAAGTTTTGCACTTATTTCAGCAAATAGCAATACATTGTGCAAGACTGGTACTGCCACACCAGATCAGTGAATACTGTTTAGCAGTCATCAAAAAGCACCAGGGTTAAGTCACTTTTATTTACCTCATTGAGAAGTAATGCATACCTGCAACTGTCCCTGATTTCACAGACAGTCCCCAGTTTTGCCATGTCCCTTGTAAAAAGCTTGATTTGCTAGTAAATCATTCAGAATTACAGTCAATAAATCCAGAGATCAGAATTTCATACCTCTTATTGTCCAAAAAATGCATGTTGATGCAAAATGTGTTATTCTATTAACTTTGTAAGTGAATTAGAGTAATATTTAAAATGTGTTCCTGATTTTGAGCCTTTATTATGTTGTTATTGTTTGCTTTGCCAAGAATTATTGAGCAAAGAAGTTGAGAATTGTAGTATCTGGTGTTATCCCAGTATTTATAAAACTCACTGAAAGAGAAAACCATCCCTGAAAACTGGAAACATTAGCTCTTCTTATAATCCAGGGTAAGAACTGAGATCAGTCACTCAGGGCTGCTGCTATCTCTAGTGCTTACCATATTCATGTTCATTATCAGCTTTATTCTAATGCTGTCATATCACAGCCCTGCTCAGTTAAAGAGCATAATCAGAAAATGAATACAATTTTCCCTCCTCATTTTCCCCAAATAGCAGCAGCTTTTGTGGGGCCTGCACACAGACAAGGATGATTAAACGGACCTCCTTGCAGCCGTAGGTATTGCAGATACCTAAAGCTGACTATGTTGTTAGTTTTAGTGGAGAGAATGTCCAGCAGCAGGATTTAACTAAGCCAGGGGCACTATGTCCGTGGTAAATTATTTAATGGAATTGTGAAGCCTGTTATTTGACAAAACACTGTTGCTCTGACCAGACATATCTTTGAATTTTAAAGAAGATATAAATAACAGTCACTATTACCCATCTGATTTATTAATTACACACAATTGCTGTACTAGCTTTTGTTGGTTTAACAGACATGTTACAAAATATCAAAATAATATAATTTGTTGTGGTTGGGGGGCCCTCAAAATGGATACAAGAACTGTTTCTACCTCTACCCTTTTCCTAATTGTACTCAACATTAACAATAGGAGCCTTCACAATGAAATACTTTCCAGTACTTTGAGTGACCAATTACCCATCAAATCCATTTGGTTATTTACAATATATTAAAAAAAGACATAACAAACAACTGAAAGAAGATCTTTCCTTAACAGTAAGTCATGAAATCCCAGCACCCTACTTTATATTACAGATTACTCCTCCCTGTAAACCATGACTGATCCCACTGCTGCTTTAGACTTTTTCAACACAAAACTAACCAGGATTCTGGATACTCTATACTCCTTAGATCACAAAGCTGCCCATGGCCTACAGTGGTTATTACAAACAAAATTAAAAGCAGAGATTCTGTCCAGTATTCATAGTCTGGGACTTTGCATTTTCGTGGCATTAATCTGTAAAGTGTGGTGCTAGGTGGTTATGCAAATTACATCCTTCAGGATGACTATGAAAATGTGGAGGCATTTTGTTAAATACACTTCCCTTTCACAAAACGTAACATGCTTAAGGCATAAGCAATACGGGAAAGCTAATACACAGATAAGGGGCATTACATGTTTTTGTATCAGTAGGATTCATAGAGGTGAATCTAAAATCACCTCATTTGTATACTAAACATATGAATGGCCCTGAACTTATTTGCCAGTAAGCAGAAATTTACCATGAGAATATGGAGTTGTGAGGGGAGGGGGAAATGGAATATGTATCACCATATATTTTAAAAGGAAATGCAATTATTGAATTCACTTAAGGAATTTTTTTATTTTATTTTAGTGCTTCTGCATACGTGGTTAAACTACTGAAGAGTCATTGGGTGAAATGTTTCATTTTGGTGCTTGTGAATACTTGGTGACATTGGAAATGTTTCATTTTGGTGTCTGTGCATACATGGACAAACTGCTGAAAGGGTTGCTGGGAGAAATGTTTAGTTTTGGTATCAGTGAAGTGCTTGTGCATACATGGGCATACTAATAAAGGGTTTGCTCGGGGAATGTTTCATCTTCGTGTCAGTGAAGTTCTTGTGCATACACGGACATACTACTGAAGAGGGCATTGGGGAAGATGTTTCATTTTGGTACTTGGGCATACTACTGAAGGAGTCACTTAGGGAAATGCTTCATATTGGTATCTGTGCATACTTTGATATGCTATTGAAGGGATTGCTTGGGAAAAAGTCTTATTTTGGTGATTGTGCTTGCTTGGGCATACCACTGCAGGGACTGGTGGGAAAAATGCTTTATTTTGGTGTTTGCGCATACGTGGATATACTACTGAAGGGATCACTGAGGGAAACGTTTCATTTTGGTGCTTGTATAGATGTGGTGAAACTACTGAAGGCATTGCTTGAGGAAATGATTTATTTTGGAGATTGTGCACACTTGGACATATTACTGAAGGGATTGTTGGGGGAAATGCTTCATTTTGGTGCTTATTTATACTTGGATGTACTACTGAATGGATCACTGGGTGAAATATTTAATTTTGGCGCTTGTGCATACAAAGACATACTACTGAAGGGATCCCTGGGGAATCTTTCATTTCTGGTGCTTGTACATACTTGGTGAAACTACTGTAGAGATCGCTTAGGGAGATGCTTCCTTTTTTTGGTGATTGTGCATACTTAAGCATACTACTGAAGGGATCCCTGGGGGAAATGCTTCATTCTGAGCCTGTGCATACTTGGTGAAACTACTGACTGGATCGTTGAGGGAAATTTTTCATTTTGGTACTTGTGCATACTTGGAAATGCTACTGAAGGGATTGGTGGGCACAATGTTTCATTTTGGCACTTTGCATACTTGGTTTAGCTACTGAAGGGATTGTTTGGGGAAATTAATCATTTTGGTGCTTGCATACTTGATAAAATAACTGAATGGATTGGTGGGGTAACTTTCATTTTGGTGCTTGAGCATACTTGGAGATAATATTGAAGCGATCACTTGGGGAAATGTTTTATTTTGGTGTCAGTGAAGTGCTTGTGTATGCATGGTCAGGCTGCTGAAGTGATCATTGGGAAAATGATTTGTTTTGTATCGTTTCAGTGCATGTGCATACTTAGACAAACTACTGAAGGGATGGCTGGGGGAAGTTCATGGATTCAGAAATAAAAAGGTGAAGCATCACTTTTAACAATGGATGTGTGTACAGTGCTGATATTGGACTATGACTCACAAGAACACATCATTAGTATTCACCACTTTATAAAATTTCTTATTTGCATCTCATTGTTCTCAAGGCATTTCACATTTGCATAAATGGCCTCTATGACTCTTGCTTTTGCTATGTTTATTCATAACCATCAGGGGTGCCTGAATCATATTTGCACAAATGACTTTGAATACCAGTCTCTAAGTGGAAGACCTGGAAAAGGAGCACTTACAATACTGAGCCAACTTTTTACAAGTATAAAGAAGGAAACTAGAAATGCAACCGATACTGCAAAACCCTGTTCCTTGGACAAAAATAGTAATAAAACTGGACAAGCCCGAATCTTCTTTGGAAGGAAACAAAAATGCTTAACAGGGTTATTAAATAATGTTTCAGCTACCAAAAATGAGCCAATGACATTGAACCATTCCAGCTTTGCTAATGACTATGCTCAGTTTCTGCAGTCCATTATAACTGGCATAACTAAACTTTTTCCAAAAATGTATTCCCTCAACAAACAAAAAGCAGGAATCTTCATCTCCTGATTTATGCCCTCTAGCCTCTTATGCAGCAGCCTTTAACTTATTCAAAATTTCAGTAAAACAAACCAAGTCCCTTCTTCTAAAACTTAACAATTCAGTGTCCAAGTTCAACAAACTTCATCCCACCTCTCTAAGGCTTGCAACAGAAAAAAAAGCTAAACCTCTTACTTAGATCATTAACACCTCTCCACCCTGCCTTTCTCTCTCTCCTCCCTCTGACAGAGTTCCAACTGCATTCAAGCATGTGTATATATAATCCCAATATCTAGTCATATCTTCAGATGGGCTAAAGTATTAGAGACCTAGTTCTAATGTTGCCCTTTCACTGAAATATTTAGAAAATGATTCTAAAACAACTACTTTACCACATTACCAGTTCTGTGATGCACAGTGTGCTTTTGCAATGCTTTCAGTACCTTCAAAGCCATGGTAATGACTACTGATAACATTTATTGCAATTTAAATTGAGGGACTCATTATTGCAGATCTTTTTGTTGACAGGACAAAACTCATTCTCTTATTTCAAGTTCTGTTCTCTACTAAAATCACATTTAGTTAATCAAGCTATTTTACTGTCACTTATGTGTTATTGTACCCCTGTTTATTTTGTATGTCTGGTCAGTATTTGAACCTGGGATGAAATTGGTCATAACTGATCAGTGCTCTACCACGGCAAACAAAGTCAAATAAATAAATAAATAAATAAATAAATAAATTTGAAACAGTCAAATTTCTTCTTAATAAGTTCAAATGACTCAACTTGGGTGATAATATTATTTGCTGCTTTCACAACTATCTGAAAGCCACAACCTTCCATGTTCATAGTAACATCTCGTCCTGCACTGCTGGGATACTTAACACAGGTGTACCAGAAGCCTTTGTCCTAGGTTTTCTCTTCTTGTCCCTCTTTGTCAATGAACTCCCCCTAGAATTAACTGAAATTAATAATGTATGCAAATCCAGTGCAAGTCACTCTAACCTACAAACCAAGTTACTGGACATATTCACTCACCTACGCACCTGTCCCACCTCTAACAAGCTACTCATTAACTCTAAAAAAATAATGTTATGGTCTTCACCCCAGCCAAGAAATTACCCACCATCTGTCCTTCTTCTCTTAAAAGATGTTAATGGAAACATGATCCCTAATGTCCCTGAACAGAGGTACCAAGGCCTTATACTTGATCCAACACTCTCCTTTCCCACACACACAGATATTCTGAGTAAAAACGTCCTTGGTTAATTAAAGCTGTGTTACAAGATTGGTCATCTCTTCTCACTCACTGCTCACTGGGCCGTTGCCAAAATATTTTAATATATCACTTACCAGGTGAACAGGTAGAAATGTATGTATTTTTCCATTGTTGTGATTTACATGGTCAGGTAATATATTTCTGAGATTATCAATTGCATGACCATTACAAGGTAAGCCAAAATGTTTAATTGTTGTTCTCCTTTCTTTGAAAATGTGCTCAAAAACTGGTTGGTTGCAGATACTCTAGTTTGCTACCAATGTTTGAAAGCTTTTGCTTGGAAAGTTTTCAAATAGTCTGACATGTGGTTAACACCTGAAATGATAACCGCATCTTCATTTTACACTTTTATTTGTTTCTGCTTGCAGATTATGATCCAAAAATAGGTATCCCAAGGATGCTATGACATTTAAATACGATTTGAAATTTCTTTTATTAGAAAGGAGCTTATAAAATGTGGTTTAGAGTCATGAATAACAAGAACTAGCAATGACACATATTTTCTTACTGAGGTCTTGATTACAGGCCTCATAAGTTTACTTTGATCTGAAGGTGTAACTAACCAGTCATGAAGAAGAATTTCAGCAGTTTTAACATATGTGAAAGTCTGGGTTAAGACTAATAAGTTAGACAGAATTTTTTTTTTAAATTACTTGTTATGAAAATAGTGAAGATCAAGGAAGGCTCCACATATTTATGGTAGGATAAACAAGTGAAGGCAGCCTCAATATATAACGATTTGGTGACTATTGTGGATTGGAAATTAAAATTTAGCACAAACATTGACAGCATGATATATAGAACTGGAAGGAAACCAGAGTAATTACTTAATTTTGTAAGTAACTGAAGCCCCGGTATTATCGTTTCAGTGTATGACTCTCTTAATAGATCCTTAACTTGAATAAGAGGATCCCATATGCACTGGGATAATAAAGGAGGAACATATGAGGATGGAGCAGCTCTAAATAATGTTCACAAAAAGGATTACTAGTATGTGAAATCTGTCCTATGAGGAATGGTTAAAGCAGATGAGCCTTATTCCTTTTACTACAGGACAAATGGGGGAATCTAACACTTGTATACAAAGTAAAAAATGAGCTCTTTTTGGAGTGTGTGGGCTCGGAAAAACTAAACATGGGAGGGAATCTAAGGGATAGGAGTATGAGTCTGGATGCTACGTTTTGAATGACAGAAGAAAGATTTTTTTCCAATGGATAATAAAGCAATGGAAAGCTATACCTTCAGCAGTAAGAAAAAACTAAACTACAATTATAAACCACAAATTCACCAGTAGGACTAGTAGACACAAATTTATTTTTCAGGTTAAGCGCTTTCATCAAAGTAAAATTGACTTCCTCAGAACTGATTTTGAGGAAGTCAATTTTACTTTGATGAAAGCGCTTAACCTGAAAAATAAACTTGTGTCTACTAGTCTTACTGGTGAATTTGTGGTTTTTAGTTTTTATTTTCACCAGTTTGCTACAATTATTTGGTTAAACTACAATTATAGACATGTTTAAGAGACACCTGGTAAAAGAGACTGGCAGCAGAGCTGATGAGTCAGTATGAATATATATATATATATATATATATATATATATATATATATATATATATATATAAAACTTCTAGGTAATTCAATAAAAAATAAGAGTGAGATACTTTAAAATGGGAATGTTGAAGATTTGTAGTAGTATTGCAATTTTTTTAGTTTTACTAACGTTGAGACTAAGGACAGTATGGTTCCATTACTTAAAAAAAGGATTTACTTTTCTACTCACAAGATGAAAGGATTTAGTAGATTTCCTTGTCAGATTAAGGATATTTTCATGCAAATTAAATTTTAGCATTACGTTTGGTAATAGAGGTGGACAAGACATTAATACTAGTGAGGTGTTGAAAAGGAAGAGCATGTTTAACCCACCCATACACCCAACAATTGTTGCATTTGAAAGACAGTGTCAACAAGATAGCTGAAGAACTTTATGGGCAAAATCTTACAAAAAGACTACCATTTAACTATTAAAGAAATGAACATACTTACCACATTATATGAAAATAAAGACATTTTGGGTTATGAAACCTGACAAAAAGAGAGGGGTGGTTCTAATGAAAACTAGGAACTATGTAACTAAAATGTTTAATGTTTTAATGGATGAAAGTTTTTATGACCATAGGTACACTGATAGCTCCAGTTTTTGCAAACCTTATTCTGTGTTCGTGGGAGTTAATTTATGTTAAGAACTGTGAGTTTGACAACAAAATTTTTGGTTTCTGGTGTCATTCTAAGGGGGTGCAATATTTGTCAGCAAAGAAGAAGATAGTCAGCACACCATACTACTTTACCAGGGATGGTCTGCACCTCTCTCCTCTAGGCTTTTGAATATTAGCTAAAATATTGTCCTCCCCCATAGTGCCTTTTTAGGTAATGCCAAACTGAAAGCACTTCTGACATAGCGAATCAAAGCCAAGACATTCTAAATGTGTTACTGCTCAATGCTAGGAGTCTAAACAAAAAACTTCACTCCCTGCAAGCTGTCGTCACCCTAGAGAATGCTAATGTCTGTGCAGTCACTGAGACATGGTATAAAAAAGCAGAGAGCTCACCAGCAGTGCAAGTCTATAATGCCTTCCACACATTTAGATCAGCTACTACACAGACAGGGATGAAAGGTGGAAGTGTCTTGATTTACATCAAAACTAAATATACTTCAAGGCTGGTCAAACAGGACAATGCACTTGGGCTTCTCCATGTTAAAATCACCATAGGAAAAAACATACCACTTCTTTGCAAGCTAATGGTCTCCCTCTATGACCAGGAAACCCATAGAATGTATTAAAACGTAATGGAAACACTCACCATTCCAACCTAATACCATATTCATGGCTGTCTTTAGTTACCCTTCTATTAACTGGGAATCATGTATGACACCAAATCTGCAGGCACAGAGATTCCCGGATTTTGCAAACACAAACTCCCTGTAACCGATTGTCAGTATATTGACCAGGGGTGCAAATGTACTGTATCTAGTCCTCATTAATATGGGGAGTGCTGCATACCCCCTAGTATAATGTCTTCTCTGGTGAGGTTAGACCAACAAAATGGTCTCCTTTCATATAAAAATAAAACCTAAAACCCCAGCTAACCCTGGATTGTTCATACTCTAAGGCTAACTTCCTACTATAAAGGGATAACCTGGCAAAATATCAATCCCCATAAATGTTTAGAACACTGCTGCCTATGCAGAAATTTTCACAGAAACCCTATAAAAGCATTCTAACAGCTGCAGAGAGGCAGCTATAGCTGCCAGAAAGAAGTACAGAACTAACTCAATAAACAGGCCACCCTGGTGGAATGTCAACATCAATAGGCTGTATAACAGAAGGAATAAAATCATAACAAAAATTAGGAGGTGTAGTTTTCAGCAGGATAAAAGCACTCTCATCAAAATAAACAAACACATAAGGTCTACCAAAGCCAAATCTGAGGTAAATTTGGACTTCCAGACCAAAGACAACCACAAGGCATTCTTTAGCTATGTCCACAACCTGAAAGGCAATACACAATTATGTGAGGGGTTCATTGTTAGTAGGGCTACCTATACTGAGCCAGAAGATATAGCAAACTAACTGTCTGACAAATTCAGCTCCATGTTTACCCCCTCTCTCCCCTAAACATCCACTCAGGAAACACCATCAAATATAACTACCCCTACTATCACTAGCGATCAGGTCCTTAATGCTTTCTGTATGGCCAAGAACACTGCATATGTGGGACCAAGACAATATCCCATGATGCCTTCTAAATAGTATTTAACATGACCTATCAGGCCATCTGGAATTGCTATTTAACTGTAGCTTCTAAACAGGTGTCATGCCTTATGAATAGAAAACAGCAACAATTATCCATCTGCACAAAGGTGGGCCATCCTCAGACCCTGGAAACTACAGACCCATAAGTCTCACTAGTCTAATCTGCAAAGCCATGGAAAGAATTATCACGGAAATGATCACTAGTGACATAGGAATCATCCAGACACTGGATCCACCCCAATTTGATTTCTTGAAGGGCAGATCATGCCTATTCAACCTGGTGGACTTCTTTGAGAAGGTCACCAAAGCTATGGATGAGGGTACTGCCTACCTTGAACTGGCCAAAGCATTTGGCACAATACTTCATTCAGACATGTTGACAAACTCAAGAGTGTCGGTATAAACTGTTATGTCACACAGTGGATAGGCTGCTGGCTCACAGACAGGATCCAGGAAGTTAGAACTGGGGAGTCCATCTCTACAAAGAGGCCAATCACAGGCGGAGTCCCTCAGGGTTCAGCCCTGGGACTGCCCCTTTTTGGCATTTACTTCTCTGAAGTCAAGACCAATGTCAATGGCATTTGGCTGGCTAAATTTGCAGATGATTGCAAATTAGGAGCAGTAATAGAATCCCCACCTGACACAAATGTTCTCCAGGAAGGGCTGACACAAAAAATGGTGTCAGAACCATGGCCTAAAACTAAATACCAAGAAATGTATAATAGCATCATTCAGAAAGTCATCCACCCTTGGTGGCTATCATTTTGAGAACACACCCTAAGAGTTGACCCAGTAGTCAAGGACTTGGGGACACATATAAACAGTAATCTAGCCTTTAACCATCACATGTTTACAGTAGTGAAGAAATCATTCTGTGTTGTGCAACTTATAGGTTTGTAAGTCCATAGGTCTGTACTAGGCCATTTTAAGCCTAGTCAGTTATCCCATTTGAGAATTAAAACCTGCACCTTGTGTTTATAAGGTAAGCACCTTAACTATTATGCCAATTCCTAACCCCCAAACTTGGCTTCCCTTGAAACTCACATTTGGTAAATACTTGCCAATCAGTCTGAAGACTATTAAAAGCCTTACCAAACTCTGTACTTTGTGTCTATGAGGTAAAGACCATAGCCATTATACCAAACCCAGTCTCTTTATAAACAAAGGTATGACATCTAGGTCAAAAGAAGTCAGTGTTCTACTATATTCAGCATTCATCAGACCTATCATTGAGTCCAATGCCCCATTTTGTATGTATTTAACCAGGCACATCCAACAACTGGAACATCCACAGAGGTTCCTCACTAAAAGAATACAGGTCATAAGTAAAATGTCCTATGCAGACCGCCTCAAGACCCTATCCCTGTATTCTGTCTCCTACAAGCTGTCGAGGAGAGATCTATGCCTGGCATACAGGGCATTGTCAGATCCCACTCTGATGGACCTCCTGCATATCCACAAAACAAACAGGACCAGAATTACCCATTCTAAAGAATTATACCTTTCCTGTGATATAAATAAGACCTGCTTGAGAGACAGATCCATATCACAGAGACTACCCCTTCTCTGGAACAGGATCCCCATTCATGTGAAGCAGAGTTGCAACATAACCCAATTCAAGTGTATCTTGGACAATTGGATGGGGAACAGGAAATTCATTCCTGGTTTGGCACCTACATCTCTATTGGACACAGGCAGCCTGTAAATGGTTCATCCCCAGGCCCCTTCTTGTAAATGTTTTGTCTTCTAAGCCCCTGCTTACACTAATCAAGGATATCAGAACTTGTCAGAGATTTGGGATGCATAGCAAGGCTTAAAAAGCCCTTGTAATCATTACCCTAATACACACCTATGATCCTATGAACAAGGTATGGACATGGTTAAACCACAATATTATATATGTTTATAGTTGTACTCATTTTAGTTACATGTATAGTTTTGGTACCAGGTCATACTTAAACTGAATATGTTTTCTTTTGGTGTGTTCATAGGTGAAACTTTTTGACTGACACCAGCAGTGTGGTACAACCCTGGTATGACATTGAAGGATCATTAGCCACTGATGATAATGGTAGGGATGAGCTGGCATAGTCAGGAGATGCAGAACATGTGTTGGACACAGGGGGGTGTGACCCTCATATTCCTTCCTCAGACTATGACCTCAGTCTCTTTGTCTGCACATAACCAGGACACACTACCATCTGAGAGTGGACAAGGTGATGGTGACATTGTTGCTCAGGGAAGGGTGTTGGCCCCCTGAACATATATCCATTAATCTGTCCGTAGCAGTCATGCAAGTGATGGTCCAAGATGGGGGGAGGGTTGGTACTGATGTTCATCTGAGGTATGATTACCACTCCCTGAGGCTAGTGTGTCAGTAGCTGCCATCCAACACATGTGTAGAACCATCATGGAGGCCAGAATGAGTTCTACCATAACCTTGGCAGAGGTTGTGCACGTAATCCAGGCTGTGCATGCTGATATATGGGAGTGCACAAACTGTATATGTGATTTGTTGGGCTAGACTGAATCACAAATTGGAATGTGCAGTGTCTAATCAGGGTTGTCTGAAAGGGCAAAGGGCTTTTCCTTGCAACCAGTCATCTAGGACATCCTGGGACATTAGTTGACTTGGCTACAGATTAAGCAGATCCTGCTTCCACAGTTCTAGCACATCCACTGCAACATCAGTTGTGGATGTGTGTTCACCAAGGGGAGGTCATCACCATGGCTGTGGTTGTCATTATAATGGCACACCCTCCAGCTTTTAATAATCACAGTCAGGTGGCGTACCAACATCTGGCCAGGGTTGTGGGACTGCTGGTGTAACTCCTGGCAGAGCCAACCTCTCTAGGTGGCAGTGTGCACAAGAAGCTGAACCCACTATCTAGCATGCCCTTAACCTGCCCAGTAGGCCACAGTGCAGTGCCGCACCACGTGCTAAAGATATATCCCTGCAGTCACACACACACATATATATATATATATATATATATATATATATATATATATATATATATATATACACAGAGCACCATCACAGTCCCCAGCACATTCCACACTTCCACTTACCCTGGCCCTTCCCAACATTAAACACCTCATACCATTTCTGACACTTTCGTTACAAACAGTTTTTGTTTTTATGCACCCCTGTACTCCCACTCAAAGACTTCCCTTTGAAAGACATCCTGCTTTATACTCCCATCTCCACTTGTATAAATAATGATGACTGTGTCCTACACTTTGTACATTGCTACTTGGGTTGACTGCGTCTGATGCACAGCCTAGCCAGCCTATGCATTGGTTATCATGGTTTGGTATTTTTGTATGCATCATTGTTACTGTATATGTTTTCTTAGCTCTTTTATAGTTATGTACTCCATTCCCCACATGCGCAGACAATGATATCTGTGCCCTACACTTTGTATATTGTTGCCTGGGTTGTCTGTGTGTTATGCACAGTGTATTCAGCCTATGCATGGGTAAGCCAAGACTAGTGTTTTTGTATGCATTATTTTTACTGTATGGCATCTGCTTAATTCTTTTACACTTATGTTGTAAAGCTGTATGCAGTCTGCTGCCTCTTTGCTAATGCCATGGCATACTGTGCAGGCCTCCATGTGGTATGGTCATCCTCTACTGATAGCTCCTCCTCTGACACCTTATCTGCCTCTGCCTGTGGTGTGGGGAACTGTGGTCAATGTCTGGGGCTTCCCTGATGTAACTGCTTCTTTACTATAATATTGTGTAACATAGAAGACACGGTCAGTATTTTTTTGCACACATGGAGAGGTCATACTGTAGGGCACCACTTGCTACATCCAGGCAGTGGAATCATTACTTCAGCAGCCCAAACACATGTTCCCAGATTCTTCTAGTTTGTAATAGGGCATGGTTGTAGCCATGTTCAGTTTGGTTATGATGATTTATAATTTGTATCATGAGCCAAGGTTCTGGGGCATATGATTCCCCCACTTGTCACAAATCATTAATAGAGGCCACATGTGTGCTAAAAGTGGGCATCATGGAAACTGTTGATGTGGCCTGCACACATATTTAGATGATACCCTGTGCATTACAGACCACCTGAGAGTTGATGGAGTGATATCTCTTGAGGTTCAAGCACCTCCTTCCCAGTTCCCCATGTGGAGCATTTTTAATGTAGGTACAATCTATGGCCACCAGTCCCTCAGAAAAGTGGGCTATTAGCATAAAAGTCCTGAATGGTATTTATGCTGTTCTCTGGGGTACAGGGGTACCACATATGTTCCCCCATATGCTGAAGCATGGATCAAGGAACTGGTGCATTATTCTAAAGACAGATGCCATAGATACCCCATATGTACAAGAGTGTTGCTGAAAGACCACTGTAGCTAATATAAATAAAGCCACACATACCTTTGTTTCCATTGGGATAGGTACTTCGTGACTCCCATGGGGCTGCAGGTGAGGCCAATACATGTCCATGATTTCCTGCATGGTGTTCCTGTTCAGATGGTACCAGTCCATTATGTTATTGTCATGGAGGGCATGAAATTTTAAGCATGGTCAGAAGAGCCAACATTTCCATTGGTGACATCATGTATTGTTGACTCCAGCAACTGCTGATACAAGATTACAATAGCTATGGCAACAGCTTACACTGCCTGAATGCATTTGGCCATGTACAAATCTATTTTGGGTGCAGTGTCACTATGTGTTAATTAAATATCTGAATAACTCTGCCATGTTTTTTTTTTTGCCTCATTATCATGCTCATAACTTCATTAAAGAGTCAATTGCTTATAGTATGGCTGGCCATGTTATTTCCATTGACCCTATCATTTACCTGTGTTTTATGAATCTCACACACTCTGTGTATGGCCGCTCTTTGCACAAATTCGCTTAGCAGGAAGAGGTGTATGCTTATGAATTATGACCACTGTATCTTTAATTATGAAGTTTTGCCATATTGACATAGCATGCATTGTTTACAAATCTACTTTTTAATGAATGAAGCCCACAAACACTGCTTGATATTTTTCACTCTATGTTTTCCCTCC
Source organism: Protopterus annectens (assembly GCF_019279795.1). Classification (NCBI taxonomy): domain Eukaryota; kingdom Metazoa; phylum Chordata; order Ceratodontiformes; family Protopteridae; genus Protopterus; species Protopterus annectens. Next base: position 589,731,546 of record NC_056728.1, read on the forward strand.
CACAGCACTGTAGGTAAATATATTAATTGTATTATGCACTGTTTTAAAATGCTAAGCACTTTGTGATACATCTTGACTTTAATATAATTTGTATCATTTATTTTTTGTGGTGGCTTTCACCATGGGATTCTAACATGTGATTCTCGCTGCCACGTGGGCCTGTACTCCAGTGTTTGCCATTTTACCATCAGTGTGCCTTATGCTGTCTTAGGCAGTAAAATTGGCATGAGTCTTTATCAGGCATAGGGTGGGGGAGAGGAACAGCATAACTATATCCAGAGGTGTAACTAGGTGTTCTTAAACCTAATGCTATCCCCTGATGAGACCCCCCTCTACTCTAAGTTGAGGATCAAAAAAGAAGCAAAAAAACACTACTGTGCTTTTGTTCTGATTGCAAATGCAATACTGACATTCAATTCTGAATGCTGGCAATGCACTGAAGACATGGAAAGTTGGTAATGCACAGAAAACTGATCAGGATCTGCCGATCACACCCCACAACACTTTACACCCAGGGCAGCTGCCTCCTGCACCCCACCCTAGCTACACATCTGACTGGATCTTCATTCATTGATGACAGCAGTGAAAACAACATTATTAATATTCATCTACTGCCCCCAAGTCCCGCAAGTCCCACCCACATGCACTGATGCTTATTGGAGGGGTCCACATAAACACTTCTTTAAGCACATATTTCAAAATGTTCCACTGCCAGCTGCAGTTTAGAACAAGGTCTCAAGTGTTGAATCCCTCTAGTTATTACCATTGCAAGAATGAAAGTGCTTAACAGTAAATAAGTCTAGCTTTTGTGGATTTCTTGCACTTTCTTGTGGTTTACTGGTTCCACATTACATCATTGGGGTTTTCCACCTCTAGTTATTGTCAGGGTGGTAGTGCTGCAGTGCTTTGTTCCTTCCCAAGACAGTCCTACTTGTCTGTGGTCAGCTATGTGGCACTCAGGCTATCTGTAGAATCTGTGGCCTAAGCACCATAACTGATAAGAAAACCCCTGTCTTGTCTCTTCTTCTCCATTTTACTATATATTCTTTTTTATCAAAATAAATGTAACCACTTTATAAATTAGTACTGACTGGCAAAGTACATAAAGCAAGGTGGTGGATTGCCAGTTCTTACTTTGAATATTTTTTATTGATTTATTTAACTGGGTAAATTCACTAGATGTAAGTTCCTGTTTTCATGGGTTATCCAGGAACACTGCCTGACATAGACTCACCATATACAGACTATATGAATCAAAGGAGAACTGTGAGGTCCTTACTGGCTCGTACCCTGATATTCTGCACGAGGCACCCAGAGTTTGAGTTCAGACAGTAACCCAGGCCTCTAGTGGCTGGCAGGAGGGACAGAGCTTCAGTAGTGCTCCAGCTCATGTTCCTCAGATGAGAAATGTGGATCAGTCTCCATAAGCTCAGTTGTAGGTAGCACTGGTGGAGACTGAGGAAAATGAGGATTTTTAGAGAATACCCATGATGCTATAGGGTTCAGCAGGCAGGCGCACTCAGTGGAAGCAATTTTTAATTAACCTTTGTAGACCATTGCATTCAACCTCTGGACAATAAAAAAGGATTGGCATTTGAGGTTAACAAGGACCACAGATGTTGAAAGCACCTCATACCTGCATAACATAGCAGATACTATCCCTAAAGTCTGTTACTGCTGAAAGGGATGAGTGATTCACCAGAGGGAAGAAGTGAATGAATAAATGAATTAGTGATTTTGACTATAAGGGTTACAATGTCAGTGCATGATGGAAGTAAGTAAGTAAGGCAGAAATAATACATGCCAAACAACTATGATCATCTATTTTTGAGTTCGACTGACTTTGGTAATGCAGCTCAAGAACTCATGTAGAATCAGAAAAAACACCTTAGTGAAATTAATAAATTAAGTAATTAGAAGGTTGCCCGTCTCATAATGAATGCAGCGTACCGTACCAGTGTTATTAAGAAATACAACAAAGTGCATTGTGTTTCTATTAAAAAAGTGTATTTTGTCCTGTTGAACTGTCACTAAAGATGCAGCCAGGAGAAAGAATGAGAGTGACACCTTGTAGTATCCGTCTTTTCCTGCGGACTGTAATACCACTTTAAACAGGCAAACAAACAAAAAACAAAAAATGCTGGCACTTTACTATCTCTCATTCTCAAGGTAAAGAAAAATGTAAAAATAGTCATTTGCATTTTACATAATTGTATCTACTTTTAAATACTTAATATTCCCTGTTTTGTTCATCAATGCTACAGTGCAAGATGACATCTAGTTGATCACTTTCAAATCCATGTGAATAACCCACCCTCCCCTTACTGATGGAACGTAACTGAGGAAAATGTAGCTCATCATACTATTAGTGTTCTAAGTCTGTGCTGTCGAAAGGCTGTCACATCTTGAATTACTAGTATGAATTGTACGAATTTCTGATGTCCATCATAGCTAATGACTGCATATCTATTCATTTTTCCACATCATAATTTAATAAAGCATAGTGTGTGCCTTTTTGTAATACAGTATAAAACTGTGCTGATACTTTGAGTTGTCTTTCCTTCCTAAGTCAAGGGACCTCATGATACAGTTTGTATGCTTAATCAGTAGCTTATTAGGTCTTTGTTAATCAGGTTGTATTAGATAGTCAGTAGTATCTATTTGGTGGGTGTTGTGATGATGGCAGTGATATAGGTAAGCATCCCTTTGTATATAGTGTGTGTGTGTGTGTGTGTGTGTGTGTGTGTGTGTGTGTGTGTGTGTGTGTGTGTGTGTGTGTGTGCGTGTATATATATATATATATATATATATATATAAAACTGGAAGTGAAGCCCATCTTTGCTACATGAACAAAGCTAATTTATTATTTGCTGCTTTATGCATTATCATAATAAAGAAACAAAGAGAGCTACTGCAGGTGATTGATAATTTGGTTGCAAGAGCTTTCTTCCTGGATTTTGCTGAGGAGAATGCAGGTGTGTTATTAATGCTCTGCATGGTTATAGTGAAGGGCCTGTCACAGTATTACATGAGGTTTAATTAAGAATCTCACCATGCTGGCAAAGCGAAATGATTGCTGGCAGGCAGTGCTATCTACTACACTGCTTGTCGGCATGGGACTGGTTCTGCCTTTCTCATTTCAGCTACAGTCCCTGCCAAACAGAAGAGTGTGTTTGGCAATGAACTGACTTAGCAGCACACTAGGCTCCTGCAAATTAGACCTTGGATCATTCTAAATATTATTTCCTGCCACAGCGCTTCTTTATGTGCTTTATATTAGCATATATTTAATTGTCTTGGCACATTACAAATTACAAGTGGCAGTAAAGAAAATATGCTTCACAAGAGCAGATTCCTGTGCTTTCCCATGGAGACAGCATCAGTAAATGTAAGACTTTAAATATAAGCAATAGCAGATTGTGCTCAAACTGAAGACATTTGTAGCTGTTGTACAAGTCCGTTATTGGATCTTTCTGATCCATTTATGTACCATGCACACTTTGTGCTAATTAAGAAAAAAAATGAGAAGAAAAGGAACTTATTTAATGAAGCCTTAGAGGCTGCTACGTGTACATGTTTTACATTCCTACTAAACATGCCTTGAAGGAGAGGGAAATACAAATCTATTGCAGATGAATAAGTTCAAGTACAGGCATATCAAAATAAGTGTGTACCTTCAATTAAAATGTATGGCATTTATTTTAGGTGTAAAAGACATGTTTAAATTTTAGATCAAATGTGTCTAATTCTGGCTATGCCATTGTTCTCTGTCTTTACTCATCTCATCATTAGAAGCTTGTGCTATGTAGTTTAAATGACAACATGACATTTCCCAGCAGATAACTAATTATAAAGCATCTGATAAGACTGTCTGCACAAGAACGGTAATGTATTTGATTGTTATTCATGCTGAGACATTGTATATCAGCTACCAGGCAGTCTGGCAAATTAGTTTTATATATTGAACAAAAAAAATAGTTTATAACACAGGTGGCATGTTCACAAATTTCCCCTTATGTATGTTGGCATTTCAGAGGCAGAAGTAGTTGATAAACCAATGCTTGTAAGCTATTACATTTAAATGCTTTCTAGAATATTGCAGAGAATATTTCTGTTAATCCTTAAAAATGGGAACTATATCTCAGTTTAAAGCAGTAACATTTTTATTTAAAATATGATCTTTGCTGCAAAACAGACCCTGTGTGAAATGCAGATTATGAATAATTTTAAAAGCAGTGTTTGCAATTATTGTTTTGGTCAGGTTTATGATACCATTTCAGAAAATAACAACAAATATAAAAATAACAATAAAAGTAAAAATAAAAACTTCCACAAGGATTTATCCAAGGGCCTACAAAGGCTATTCAGAGATATGTAAACCACAACCAGGAAATACCTTATTATCAGCTCATTTGCATTTCACTGAATTGCAGTTAATTACCATGAAGTTCAGATCATGGTAGTTAACTGCTGTGGCAGCATTGTTTAGGTTCATAGGTTTATAAGTGTATACTAGGCTAACAACCACTAGGACCCTTATAAGCCTAGCCGTGCAGCCCACAAGTTTGATTTATATAGGGGTGATTTACTGACTACCACTGTCCATCAGAGACATAAGAGCCAGAACAGGGGCGAAGTTATGATTACCTATCCATTGGGCCAAGTTGCACTTAAATATGGAGAGGGAAGAATAATGCTTCACACGGATGGAGAGCCAATTCCAGAAAATGGGAATTCTTTGAGAAACTTATTTGTTGCATGTCCTATTTACATCAGAAGCAAAATGTAGGTATTTTAATCTTGTATTTCTGATGCTGTTTTGTTTTGAAAATGTGCAAAAGGTTCGTCAAAACAGGGTCTAAGGATGCCTTGTATACCAGGCAAGGATCACTTCTCAGATGGTTGTATGATACCGAGTAAAGAGACAGGGCTTTGAGATGATCAACAAAGAACAGTGTGCGTGCTTCATGTATTCTTTTTGTATGGAACCTTTGTGGACATTCCAATTGCTGCATGTTTCTGGTCAGGTACATATTGAAAGGGCATTATACTTAATGACTGGTCTGATGAGGGCCAAGTACAGTGGTATGTTGAACTCTCTGGACCTAGATGCCATGTCCTTACTTATAAGATGAGCAACATAGAAGGATTTTCTTCCTAACCTTGGACATATAGGTTCATAGGTAGGTTCATAGGTAGGTACTAGGCTATTGGCCCCAGGGCCTATATAAGTCTAGCCAAATGGTACTCTGGCTTTCGCCACCCAAGAAAATTATTTTCCTGTGTGAATTTTGTATCTCCCATCCAATCATCAAGATTTTTCTTAAAGAGTGCTAATGAGGAGCTTTGTTTGATATAGCTAGGTAGTTTGTTCCAGAGTATGGGAAGTCTCTGGGACAGGAATCTATCCCTCCAGCATGTTCTGTTTATTGTGGTGACAAGGTTTAGGTCCCTAGAGTGTGTAGCTTGGAGGGATTGGGATTTCGTTAAGTGGAGCATGTCCAACAGCTCTGGGTTTGACATAGCTTTGTATGTTAGGCAGAGATCGCCTCTGAGTAGGTGATATGCGACTGAGTTAAGCTGGAGTTTTTTGAGATGGTCTGCGTAGGGCATCTGTTTGAGGCTGGTAATCCTCTTTGTGAGGTATTTCTGTGGCCTTTCCAGTTGTTGTAGATGTCTTGTGAGGTACATACCAAAAGGGGCATTGTACTCTATAATGGGTCTAATGAGTGACGAGTTGAGGGGAAAAATGATCTCTTTTTTCCTGGATGAGAAACCTTTTGTGATGAGGTGTGCCACATAGAAGGATTTCCTGACTACTGTGGCAATGTGATTATCAAAGGAGAGACTACTGTCCACCTGTGTCCCAAGGACTCATCACACTTTCGGTGTTAAGTAGACTACCACCTACGTGGTAGTTCATGGGTGCAGAGTTTTTACCAAAAGGGATGACAATGCACTTTTCGGCATTGAGCTTGAGGCCATGGCTTTGACACCAGGCATCTGTCTCAGTGAGGCCCTTTTGTAGGATGTCCACACCGTTAGGAGTTTTGATTATGGCTCCTAGTTTGCAGTCATCTGTGAACTTCGTTAGCCAAAGACTTTCTGTGTTAGCCTATACTTTAGAGAAGTAGATACCAAACAGGAGAGGACCCAGGACTGAACCCTGTGGTACTCCACTTGTCACTGGTCTGAAGTTGGATTTGGAGTCTGCTACTTTCACAGTGTGGGTTCTGTCAGTGACCCAGCTGGCAACCCATCTTGTGACAAGGCTAGATTACTATCTACACAAATTCCTGGATTCCTTACTTGTGAATCAACTTTAAAGGTGTTTATTGATGATGTAGTTACCCAGGGTGGCAGACTTTTGAAAAGGTGCTATAATGCATTTCTTGGTACTGAGTTTTAAGGCATGGCTTTGGCACCAAGTTTTTGTTTGTATTAGACCTTCCTGAAGGGTATTCTCATCTTGTTCGGATTCAATGATTGCTTCCAGATTGCAGTCATCTGTGAACTTGGTTAGCTAGAGGCTTTTGACATTGTCTATGACATCTAAGAAGTAGGTGCCAAAGAAGAGTGGGCCTAGCACAGAGCCAAGGAGTACTCCACTGGCCTCTTTTTAGAGGTGGCCTCACTAATTCTAACCACATGGGTCCTATCACTGAGCCAGTTAGCAATCCAGCATGTTATAAAGGAGTTTATACCTAGTTACATACGTTTGTTGACAATGCCTGTACGGGTTATTGTTTTAAATGCTTTAGCCAGATCTAGGTAGCCAGTATGCACTGTTTTCCCCTCATCCATTGCCTTAGTGACCTTTTCAAAGAAGGCCACCAGATTCGGTAAACATGACCTTCTTTGTACAAAGCCAAACTGGGATGGATTCAGTGTCTGGAGGTCTCCTATGTCCTTGTTGATAATTTCCATGATAATTCTTTCCATGGCTTTGCAAATAAGACTAGTCAGACTAATGAGGCTGTATTTATAGGCATCCCTCCCCCACACAGTCAAATACCTGGTGTCGAATGGTTCACTTACTGCCTATCCCCATATTAGTTTAAATTCCATTAAGCCACAAGAGTTTAGAGTACTCCCTCGTGTTCAGTGGTTTCCCCCCACCCACTAATTCTTCCTACTATTTTAGGTGCCGTTACAACATAAGTGTAGTGTCCTTGGTGGCTACTGATCCCCCTCCCAATGTTGTAGACTCCACTCATTAGTTTAGGGGTGGATGGAGATATGACAGCCACACAAACCCCCCACACTCACACACATGTACATCAAACACACACACACACACACACACACACACACACACACACACACACACACACACACACACACACACACACACACACACACACACACACACACACACACACACACACACACACACACACACACACACACACACACACACACACACACACACACACACACACACACACACACACACACACACACACACACACACACACACACACACACACACACACACACACACACACACACACACACCTGCCTAATCCCATAACTCCTCTACCACTACTTTTCTGGCAGACAGACACTTGTATCCCCCTTGCATGCTCTCTCACACACACCTTCTGACCCTGCCTTAGCACTAAGCTCTCCAGTGTTTACGTCTTCCATGATATCATAAAAGAAGAAAACTAACTCATGGTCAAAATCAGGATGAACAATTCCTTTAAAGAAGAGTGTTCTCTTATACAACTAAACAAGACACTAAGAGGTCTAACTGAGTCCTGCAAGGCCAACTACAAGGTCAGGATAGCCTCACAGGCTAAGGACAATCACAAGGCCTTCTTGTGTCCAGAACCTTAGAGTTAACACACAAGAGTGTGTGTGCTGAACTTGTGGTGACATAGCAAATCTACTGGCTGATAAATCCAACTCAGACTTCACCCACTCCTCCCCAGCTCCATCAGGTGAAATCTCCTCCAACATACTTCTCCCAGCTATCAACACGGACCAGGTGATGGCAACACTCAGTAAAGCCAAGAAACCTCCATGGGTCCTGACAACATCCCCTGTTGCCTTCTGAACAGTTAAAAATATGTCCTGTCAGGACTACATGAGGCATTCTTCAACTATAGCCTTGAAACAGGCTATGTTCCAAGTGAATGGAGGACCATAACAGTCATTTTTCTCCACAAGGCAGGGCCATCAACTGGCCCAGGGAACTACAGATTCATCAGTCTAACAAGCCTAATATGCATAACCATGAAAAGAATTATCATAAAAATAATAAACAAGGACATTGGCAGCGTACAGACACTGGATCCATCCCAAGCTGACTTTTTAAATGGAATGCCATGCCTACTTAACCTGATAGACTTCTTTGTGAGAGTCATCAAGGCAATGGGAAAGGGTAAGAGTGCATAGTGCATATCTTGACCTGGCTTAGGCATTTGATACAAAACCCCATTCAGTCATTGTTGACAGACTCTTTTAGCTAGGCATAAATCCTTACATAACTCACTGAATTGCTGGCTGGCTCACAAACAGGACAGAAGAAGTCAGGATTACTGAGATCATGTGCACCAAGAGACCAGTCACCAGCAAAGTATTCCATGGCTCCATGCTGGGCCCACTCCTGTTTAGCATCTATTTCTCAGAAGTCAATGCTAAAGATCAAAGCCTCTGGCTCACTGAGTTTTCAGATGAGTGTAAATTAGGAACTATTATTTCCCCAAGACACCAACGTCTTGCAAGTGGGTAACACAGAAAAATGACTGGTGCCAAAGCCATGGCCTAAAACTCAATGCCAAAAAATGCATTATGATGCCCTTTAGGAAACTGTCAATACAAGTTAATTACTCCATTGATAAAAAGCACCAAGAGTCAACCCAGTAGTAAGGGATCTGGGAACATATGCAGACAGCGGTTTAGCTTTTGATCAACACATAGATAAGATAATAAGATAATCATTCTAATTCATCCAACTTATAGGCAAGGGAATGGCATCCAGATTTAGGGAAGTTATTGTACCACTCTACTAGGCCCTTATCAGACTTATTATTGAATACAGTATCCCCTGTGGCATGTACATAACCAGAACAGTTGGAATGTCCATAAAGGTTTCTCACCAGGAAAATTCAGGACACAAATACCCTGCCCAACACTGATTGCCTAAAGGCTCTGTCTATGTATTCAGTCTTCTACAGACTGATGATAAGAGATCTTTGCCTGGCTTACAGGCTTTCTCAGACCCAGCCCTGATGTATCTATTGCACATGTGCAAAACAAACAGCACCAGCAACTACACTTGTGACATAAACAGAATATGCTGGAGAGACAAATATGTGTCCCAATGGATTCGTGCACTAAGGAATAGGCTCCCAGTCCATGTAAAGAAGTTCACCCCTGACCCTATCCAAATGAAACCTTGATAATTGGATAGGAAATTGTAAATTTACCCCTGATCTAGATCCCATGTCCCTTATGGATATACGCTGTCAATAAGAAAAGTATTATCCGAACTAACACCCCCCTTTAAATCCTTAGTCACCTCTCTACTAAAAGGTCCCATGTATAGACACCCTTGATATTTAGAACCCAAATGGTATGGGGTGTGCTTCTAGGCTTGTAAGGACCTAGTGGTCATTAGCCGAATATCAACCTATGAACCTATGGATGAACATGGCCTTTTGGCTGTGTTCATTACCAAGACATGGTAGGGATAGCTGTGGTGATCTATACATCCCAGCAATTGTGTGAATTACTTGGCATGTAGATGCCTTCCTGGAGGCAGTTTTACCAGACAGAGAGGGAGAGGGAGAAAGAGCACCTGGTTAATTAGCATATGCCTCTTCCCAGGAATACCTCATCACCAATTATCATGGTTGCAGAGCCATCCCTACACAGCGCTGCACCTCTTTGTGCTGGAGAACCATGTCAGGGCTGTCTATGAATTCAAAAAGGTTACCATGATGTGTACATGAGATGCATATGGTGCAGTAACGTTTATGAATTCCTGTCTTCATTCACTTTGTAAATGGTTCATCAGACTGAAGCGACACATCCATTCACAAACATAGATACTCAGTACTCATGTCACTTGAATAATCACATGGTCATTATCTGAATTTCTTATTTTTCAAATACACTTAAAAAAAATTATCACTGAACCCAGAGTAATGACAGCACTCTAATCTTAGTCGCAAGCCATAGTCTAACCAATCTAAATCATCCTCAGCATCAAATCAAAAACTATAATTTTCACTTAATCAATTACAGAAACCAAGAAACATTTTTGAGTTGCTACATTAACTAGCATGTTTGGAAAGCATACTGCCTTAATCACATCTTTAAGTTGTGTTCATACGTTCATAAATTGTATAAAGCAGCTCCCTTGTGATTGGGCCAACGCATACGCTTCATGTTTTGTGCGGCAAGCAGTATAAATAACAAATCTTGATTTACAATTATAGGCACCTGGAATCTTGATTTTTTTTAACATCTGAGAGTTATTTCTAAATTGCCAGCATTAATACATTTTCAGTAATTGCAATCATAACATTTATACATTCCTCTTATTTGGGTGCCACTGGGGCTGACAAATATTTAAATCAGGTCTGAAAAACATAAAGGTGGGCTCTTTTCCTTACTTATTTATAACCTCTGGGAAGCCACTAAGGATTTTCCAGTTACATTTAATCAAGTTTTAATACTTATCTTGTTCACACAGGATATTAAAAGCATTGCCATGCTATAATTATTATTACTACTACTGTCCTCTACTTGCAAACCAGACGTCCATTCTGCAAATCTGCATGGTTTATCTTCAGCATTCTAACCATTCTATCCTAACCTTCTTAAGTGCACCTTCCACTTGCTCACCTTTCACCTGTAAAAAGATTTGTTAGCTAAAGCTGCACTTTTTTCTTCAAAAAATGGTCTTCGTCAAGTAAATGACTGACCCTCATAAACTGCCCTTTAACAATGTTTCTTTTAAAAGCTTTTGGATGCATACTGTTGTGACTCAAATATAAGTTGCTTTACATCTTTGTTTTATCTTATAGCCAGGAGGGATCCATGAGATTTGTAAATAAATAAAGCTAAGAAATGAATGGAATGCTGATTCTAATTAAAAGTGAAACACGAATAATTACACATACTATTTAAATAATCCATAAAAAAACCTCTAGCACTTCTATCTAGTGGTGTTAATGTACAGCACAGTAAATTGTGCTACTACCTTTTATGGGGAATCCATAATTTAGCTTTCCCTTTTACTTCTTATTTGTCTGGATGTCTACTTAGGCAGCCATCAGGGTTCCAGCCACTGCTATATATGGAAGCAAGCTAGAATAAACTGCAGTACAACAACAAGTAAAATAATATGGCAAACTATATTACCGTCAGTTGTTCTAACTGTACACAGTGAAGTGACCAGCAAGCAAATGGATACATGGTAGAAACCAGAAATATATGATAGATGCAATAAAGAGTACTGAAAGCATGTGAAACCTGTCTTGGATTTTTTAAATTAGATGTATCAACCCGTGGTGTTGGTGCTGCGGTAGCGTTGTCACCTTACAGTAAGATGCTGTCCGATTCGATTCTCAGCTAGAGTGTCTTCGGCGTGGAGACATGCGTGAATGGGCGTACCTTCGTTGAAGGTTGTGCGTCAGGCCTGGCAAGCCGGTACGTAAAAATCAACTGCCAATCATTAGTGGACCGGAGTTCCGCTGTGGCGAACCCTAACCGGGAAAAGCCGAAAGACACAAACAAACTGGGTGCCAAATCATTAATTCCTATATACTGTATATCTATGTCTTTGGACGTGTTTTACTTTATGATACTATGTAGTGCACATGCATTTATTATTGATTTCTATTGTAATTACTGTATATTTATGTTTGTGTTTTCTTCCTGATTCTGTATACTGTGCATATGTTGAATTGTGATTAAAATCAATAAATATTTAAAAAGAAAGAAAGAAACTGATTTTTGACTTGTAGTGGCATATAATGATCTCACTTGAATAAACATCCCACATGCGTAGCAGAAGTAGAATAATTTGTGACGTGAAAAGGTAGCTTTTGCACTGCTTCATGTTTAAAGGGAACATCCTCTTATGGCTCCCTTCATGAAATTTTTCAGTGATCAGCAATATTAACACTATCATAATCTAAGCAATGCCTTTTCTTTAAGCAGTATCCTGGACAAACATGTCTCATGTCTCTCTTTCTCTCTCTGTCTCTTTTTTTCTGTTTTGCTGTACACAGGTGAGTACAGAATTCAATTCCAGTTTTAGTTTTGATAAATGACTTTGCACCCCAACATTTTTGGCATGTACAGTGCTGAGTGTGACAGAAGTCTGAGATATTGTCTTAATGATTTTGAACATAAACTATCAAAATTTTGAAGCATTCAGTTGGAGAATGCTTATTTCATGAGTAATTGCAGGTAAGACGTCCCCAAAGGGCTGAGGGTATGGAAATCCCCTAATGTTGTTGATGCTGGCTCAAGTTTATATAACGATCTGATTGAGCTCTTTGAATATACTGTTTTTAAACTCATGGAATTACTTATTAAAGACAATGAACGTAGGCTGGATCAGTTGAAAAACAATATCAAGGTGTTGAATTCTGTGATTATTTATGACTTGCTTTTTCCCTCATATCAAGTTGAATACATTGACATTTTTTAATAAAACTGACAAATCTACAGAAGTAAATAGGGCACATACAATCAAGAAATTGGAAAGGGATAGGATTGATTATGAGGGTGGTAAAGCATATCGCCAAACCCCCTGGCTTCAAATCTTTGGACAATAACATGTTTTCTAGTGAATTTGTGGCTGTGGAGAATGTAGTAGAGGAAGAGAACCCAGGACAGTTTGAGTATCATACTTTTTTAGCCAGTCCTCAGGTTCAGTGCTCAAAGAGACTGATGAATCGGAGGGACCTCAAGTATCCCAATTCCAACAAGGGTCGGTACTATGGGCAACACTCAAGGAATCAGCGAAGGGGAAAGAGGAACAAAAACAGATATTAACTGATTGTTTATGTGGATGTTTTGGTAATTTGAAGTTATTAACCGATGACACTTTCAAAATTTAGAACTTGGCTGATGTATCAGTTTTGGAACTGCATTTAATGTTTTTAAAAAGATTTAATTTTGTTACTAGTTTTAGACTAGATTTAGTTAAAGCATTGATTCAACTTAAGTTGTTTACTAAGAATTTAAATCTTACATTTTTTTTCAGACAAAGTTAAAGTGTGTTCTGACTCCTTGGTGGAAGTCATTAGGAAAGTATATTTGTGTCCCATTCTAACTGCTGGGTTGTAGTTTTTGAATGGATTTGTGAGGATCATTTTATAATGACAGCTAAACAAAAATCTGAGTATGCTTGGAATCTTTCTGCTAGAGAAAGACACTGTTTAGCAGAATTTACCAGAAATAAGAATACTCATGTAATGAAACTGGACAAAGGGTGTGGGCTTATTATGGACTAACTAAATTATTCCAACAAGATGTTCCAATTACTTTCGGATGAGACTACTTATAGGAGTGTGTCTAAGAATAAAATTTGTATTATGTACAATAAGATAGATTTCATTCTGAACAATTTGTTTTGCAAGAGTCTATGAGTTATGAGAATTTACAATATTTAAAGGTTTCTAACCCTGTGGTACCTTCAGTGTTTGGCATCCCAAAGATCCACAAATGCCAGAGTGATTCTCCCCTTAGACACATTGTGGCAGCAAATAATTTGAAAACTGAACCCTTGGCAAAATTTATTGATGTTAAGTGCAAGGGGGTTTTTCCACAAGACCCCGGATTTTAAAAGATTTGTGGCATTTATTAGCCAATCTGAATTCTTTAACCTTTGAGGAGAATGTTTTGTTCATCACACTGGATGCGGTGAATTTGTATACAATCATACCTCATGATAAGGGAATAGAATGGTTTATGTCACTGTTGTGTTCCCAAAATTACTTTTCCACTACTGAAATTCAGACTGTAGTAACATTAATGGAATTGGTGTTGACCTGCAATTATTTCTTTTTTAAAGGTGAATATTTCCATCAAATTTTAGCGGTAGCCATGGGTGTGGCTTGTGCCCCTTGCTGCCCCAGTGCAGTTCTTGCCAAATAGGAGGAGATCATTGTGTTGACATCTGAATTTGTTCCTTTCTTACATGTGTATTATAGATTTTTAGATGACATACTGGTTTTATGAAAGGGATCTGTTGAACAGTGGCAGGTGATTTTTGAGATCACTGGAAAATTCTTTGGAATTTTTAAAGTTTACACATCACATTAATGCAAATCAGATTAACTATTTGGATGTAACTATTACTAAGGATTATGAATTGAGAAGTTATACTTAAGTGAGTTACCGTAAAGAGACATTCTCTAACTCATATCTACATTGTACTAGTTGTTGTGCATTACATCAAAAAAAAGGAATTATTAAAAGGCAAATGGTCCATTCCTCCAGATTAACTACTAAAGACAATGTGTTTGAGAAAGAGTTGGAGATTATATGTACCCTATTTATAGACGGGGGTTATCCAGCAGTGTTGTTACATGAAGTTAAGAGTGAAATTATAAGGGAATAACACAGTAAATCTGCACCAATTTTAGCACCAAAAATAGAGCAAGCTGCAGTGAGGTCCCCACCTGTATGGGTGGTTGAGAGTAAGAGTGCACCTACACTAGATGCTGTTTCATTTATTACTCCATTCAGTAGTGATGTATATAGGTAGATATACCGATCCCCTCCAGAGCACCTAGAAGTTGATTTTCAACTCAGATATGAAACAGGCTTTAAGTGGGGTACCAAAAATTGTTTTCAGTAAGGGTAAATCCATCAAAACCTACTGGAAACCAATACAAGTGTCAGGTACACTGAACTTAGATTTGGACGTATGAATGTTTGTGGGTGTTGTCTCTATTGCAGGTTTATCCACAAAGGACCTTGTGTCATGGTGGATGACTATGATAGGACTATTACTTGTCCAGGGAGATGTAATTGTGACAGTTCTGAGGTGGTATATTTGGCTATCTGCACAGTCTGTAATGTACTCTAAGTGGGTAAAACCAAAAGAAGGTTGAAAGAAAGAATAAGAGAACATCTGTATGACATTAAGAATCAGAAATCCAATAACACCCTTAGCAAGCAATGTTCACAATGTGAGACATACAAAACATGTTTTTGTCATCAATAAAGTAGTGAGGAATAGTAGGGATGGAGACATAGAAAACATGCTTGAAGTTAAAGAATTAGTTTGGCAATTGAGGTTGAATGCCTCTATGGTGCCAAGTCTTTATGGCATTACTTCTATTTTGGATATCCAGAGGATAAGGGCTAACCAGTGTTAAGGCTTGGGTTCCAGTTATTCTAAGAGGAAGCAGATAACTTAGAGATGTGTGTGATCAGAGAGAAACTAAGTTATTTTGTTCAAAGTTGGTTAAAAAGGTGCATTTGGTTACAAATGAAATTTAAGATGTTCAAATTCATAGAATGTTACAAAAAGATGAATTATTTAACAGTGTACTTACTATTTTGTTTGTATAACAGGGCTGTGATGTCCCCCCCTCTGGGCAAGTAATCAGGGATCCTGAATCCTAACCACTAACACCAGTGAGGAACATTTACTTGGAACAAAAAAAGATACACACAGTATTTCTAGATGCAGCTCTCTGCATCAGGCACAGTTTCCCTTAAGAGCACACAGGGAACACACTCAGTCTGGGGACTAGGTTTCCCTCTATCTCTCTCCAAACCCACAATATGACTCCCCACTGGGACAGCTGTAGAGTTGATTCTTTAGCTGGGTGTCCAAGCTAAGTCCTCCACCAGTCTCTCTGTAACCACCGCTCTGTGTCCCTGTTCCAAGTAGCTGACTCACACACACTTTGAGATTTGATTTGTACACACACACACACACACACACACACACACACACACACACACACACACACACACACACACACACAAATACACACACACCTGGGAAAGGCTTGCACAGATTTACTCACTCTGCTACCTTTTTCCCAGAATTTAAAGTATGTATTTCCACCAGACACTCCAAAGCCAGTTACTCTAAGGATCTTACACTGAGTGAAATTAATACTGATACAAATGGCAGTGTTGACCAAACAGCAAGGCTTTCAGAAGTGGCCACAGTGTCCCCAATAAATCTAAGTACTCTCAAAGGTTAAAATATTCCCTAAAGGACCAGTTACAATGAAAAGTTTAAATATATTTAATAATAAATAATAAAAGGACATGAAAATACTAAAGATATATTTATAATAAACACAAGCATTTCAATCACAGGATATATTAAAATAACACAGATGAATAGATTTGCACAGATGCAGAAAAAACAGTACTTAAATAATCTCACTATATTTTCCTGAATGATCTAAAGAATTACGATTCCCTAGTTCACTTACTAAAACAAAGCAAGTTGATGTGGGTAAGGGTTTTTTCTTGTCAGGTTTCAAAAACAGACTGCCCTGAGACTTCAATTTCATGTAATATTACAATATTATTTTTGTGCTGGGTGACAGAATGACATCACATACATCTGGTCATCTGACTTCTGATTCCCATACTACCTCCTTTACTAGAGGCTGCCAGGATTTAGCACAGATGTGTTACCTTACACACCTACAGTTTTGCTAATATCTGTTGCAGCTTCTGGAAGTCATAAACAATTTCAAATGTCCACCATTCCAGGGTAGCAATTAGTTCATCCCCAAGGACAATACAGAAAGGCTTCCTAGTATATACTTTTTGTCTCTGGCTGCATTAAGGCATGTGAGATACAATCTCTATGGCCTAAACTAACTAATTTAATTTCAGAATATTTTTTTAAAAGTTATCTGGGGCTGAGCTTAACCTCTTCTTTTCCAGTATCCTCTGTTAGAATATTAATTTCAACAGTTATAATAGAGTCTGACATACATGTGTATTTCTTTTTTCTGTCCCATGGGACCCACTGTTGGTACATTTTTAACACAAGCAGCTTTACAAATACATTTTCAACACAAACATCCGTACCAACCAATTTGCTATACAAATGACATGTAATTCTTAACAAAACTCCAGTTATTTATGCTGGCATAAGTTACACATCCACTGAGCTACTTCTCCTGGCATGTCTGGCAATACCTCATGTCTTCACAAGGGCATCTGGTAATATATCTTTAAGGGAGTTCTGTTTGTTTGTTGAGATTGGCTGGTTTGAATTAATTAGTTAATTGAACTGGTTATTTAATGCTACTACCTTTGTTTTTGTCTGGTGGATCCGGATGAAAGTGCTTAGTAGTGTGAACCAACAGGTTTTAATTGTTTTATTTTTCTGGTCGTGAATGCGATACTAATATTAAAAAGATTTGTGAATACTTTTATCCTGAGTCAGCTATTGCTTTTCTTTTTATGTTGTGTGGATTTGATTACTGTTTTTTCCCACTGCCTAACAATAATTAGACCCTGTCTCAGTTAACTGACTCATTCATTCCACATCACTAGGGTGAGAGCTGACTGAGGGGGGCCATTGTTCTACTTAGGCAACCATCAGATTGACTGATGCTGCAGTGATAAGATGATCAGCTTTAAATATTGGCTTAAATTCTGGTGTCATTCAAAATGTCTGTCTGCCTGGGATGACATGCTGGGCTCAAATTCTAAACCTACCACCCTAGAACACCAAAAGGAAAAATTCTCAATATGGAGAACATCGATGTCTGTGCTGTGACAGAAAACCTGGTTCAGCTCCTGAGAGCACCCCAGCACTAACAGGTTTCGACTGCTCTCAATTTGTGTAGCATTGTTACAGGCCACTCTCAAACTCAGGAACCTCACCATGGCCTTCCTGAAAACATTGGAGGGATAAATGTATCTCAAACACCATCATACTAGGTGACTTTAACTACCCTAATATAGAGACTGGGAACACTCAAGCCCGAACAACACTTAACAAAGATTCTGGAGAGTTCATACTCAAAAATGCATGGGAACACTAGTCACATCCCCACAAGAGGAGAAAACATACTTGATCTCATCATCACGAACATGGGATCAAATCACTGGTGAGATCAGATCATAAAGACCACAGTGAAAAGGACTGCATGGATCAGGCAATCCCAAACAAAACTAAGACTCTCAGTCTGGTGGACCCCAGCATAAACAAGCTCTACAACAAAAAGGAGGAAGCTACTACAAGATAGAGCAAAATCCTTGAAAGGTAAGACACCTTTGATCATTATAAGTAAAAATAAAATCATCCAAGGCAAATTTTGAGAGAGAAATCGCCAAGGACTCAAAAGACAATCATAAGGCCTTCTTTAGCTTATATTAGAAACCCTAGGAGAAAACTCCAGATATGCTCAGAATTAGTTCAAAATGATGTGAAAATTACTGAACCTACACACATTGCCAACATACTGGCTGACAGGTTCAGTGCAAATATCTATTCCAGAGGCACAGCATCCATGGGACGGATGGTGTCCATGAACTCAATGAGGAATTAAACCCACAGTTAGGACGCTGTTTAATCTTAGCCTCACCTCAGGATGCAAAGCATAATGGATGGAACTCATAAATAAATACAGAAGGAACAGACTGCAGATCCAACTCCAACAGTTTGGCTTTTTCAAAAGGGCAGATCTGCCTCTTAAACTTGGTTGACTTTTTGAGAAACCACAGGGCCATTGATGAGAAAGAGGCAGTCCATACAGCCCCTACTCGACTGGCAAAGGCCTCATCACAAGATGGGTGACAGAACCACAGGGTCAGAGTTGCTGGAGCCATGTCAGACTCAAAGCCTGTCACAACATCTACTCACATCTGACACAGATATCCTCCAGAAGGGCCTCACAGAAATGGATAACTGGTGCCAGAGCCATGGCCAAGGCTACCCCTAGCTACCATATAGGTGGCAATCCACTGAGCACAGAAAAGTCATCAGAGATCTGGGGACCCAGGTTGACAGTAGCCTTTCGTTTGACACTCATGTTGCTAAAGTAGTTAGGAAAACCTTCTATATCACCCACCTGATCATGAAGGATTCACATCTAGATCAAGGTGTACTCATCACTTATTAGACCTATGATTGAGTACAATGCTCGAATGTATCTGACAGACACCTGCTGCAGCTTGAAAGGCCCCAAAGTTCCCTCACAAAAGGATAAAGGGTCTCAAAAATATGTCTTATGAACTCCAGCTCTATTCAGTCTCATGCTCAGAGACCTGTGCCTGACATATAAGGCCATATCAAAAACAGATTTGATGAATATGCTTCACCTCAAAAAATCTAGATCCCTCAGAACCACAGTGGGCAGAGCACCTCTCTGGTCTTGTTCAGAGGAATCTTGACCAATGGATGGGAGATTGCAGATATACCATGCTTGGAGATATAGCCTAGTATGAACCTATGAACCTATGAACCTATGAATATGATGGGCCTTTACATTTCATACTATACCTCCATGTGCCATGACCAATTACCCCTGCCCCCTTGTATAAACACCTCCTTATAATAACTTGACTCCACTTGGGATTCTATCATAGAGACTATCTTCAGAAACACACACACCCTCCCCGAAAAGAGACAAGCAATCATAAGCCTCGTGACTCCTTTTCACCATCACTCCATCTGCAACAGTCACACACGCCACTAGTTAATCAGGTCACCTGGGTCATAGTCACAACCTTATCCTTGTATGCCAATGGAGGTAATAAGACTCATGTTTAAGAAAATACCATTACCCTTCACATAATTACATTGAAGGAAAAATATCATTTTAGCACACACAGCTCACATTTAATGTCTCTAACTGCATTCGTTGTCCTGTAACTGATGAATGAATTCAACTGTATGCATCTAAATGAAAGCCTTGCTAATGAATGTTTCTGTCTTGCCTTGCCTTCTGCATGAATTCATAATATAATGAGCTGACATAACTACTGTAATAGCAATATGCTATTTTGTTGCTACAGACAAAAATGGCCTAAAGCAGGGCATAAACTGTGCAATCTAAAAAACTCATATGAAACTCAAAATTATAATCTGTGAAGAACAATAAATAGCTAGTAAGTCAAATGGAAGGTGAGTGTACAAAATGGTTATATATAATCACTTGTACAGCATATCTCCCAACTGTGCAGATTTTCTCAGAATGTCCAGATTTTTGCCTCATGTTTTTGGCCTGTTCCTCATAAAATTTGTATTTTTTTTCTAACAAGTCATTGAGGATGGATGCCCCTAAGTAATGGCAGACATTTAAGTTTCAGACTTCATATCCTTCAGAAAAATGCATGCTAATGCAAAACCTATTAGTCCAGCAATTTTTGACATTTAGAAGAGCAATATATGAAATCTGTTCCTTATTTTGGGCCTTTGTCTCTCAATTATTTTTAGTTTTGTACAGATTTCTTACATTTAGATGTTAAGTATGCTATAGTGTGGTGATCAACAGATTTGAATTAATTAGTTAATCATTTGCTAGCACTAAACCTTCAGGAAATCTATCAGTTCACTGTGACACATCACTACATATTGCTTGTCAAATGGAAGACGTCTTGCTTTCTGTTTTAACATATACATAGCAGAAGCTGGTACATTAGAAACAATGAAGAATGGTCATTTTAGCAGCTTGCCATTTGCTGCCTTAAGCTGTGTTCTTGTAATGCACTAAGATGGCTGCCATTAGAAGTTTTGTTATCGTTCACTTTGCATAGGAGTGGACTTTGTTGTCAGTGTTACATAAAGGCACTTTTTGTGCTCAAAACTAATGAATTATGCTCATTACAGAAAAATAAATGGAATTTCTTTTTTTCTTTCTTTTTTTGCTCTGTCTTATGAGCTTTGAGGATCAGAGTAGGACTTTTTGCAGAGGTTGCTGGGTTCCTATTCCCTAAGCATCAGCCAAAATGACAAAGTAACAAGGATCGAAATGCTAATGACCGTCTTCCTGGAAATCACTGCTGGTATGATTTCTGTGTATGTGGTGGCAGTAATTCCTTTGTTTTTAGAGATTTCTGCCTTCATTGTGTTTGTGCGACCATATGGATTCCCTTCACAAGCTCGAAGTTTCAAAACTTCGAAATGCAAATGGTCGAGACCATAAGATCGAAGTTTTGAAACTTAGAACGTTTTGAATGGAGATTGCAGCACAGCAAGGAACGGGAGATTTGCCACTTTCCTCACTATAGTGTGATCTTGGAGTTGGGATATTAATATAGCATGGAGTGTGGGAGGGTGTAGGGGAGCTTGCCCCCTTGCAAAAATGTAAAAAAATAATTTTTATTTATTTTTTATTACAGTTTTGAAGATTCAGAAGTTTGATCTTATGGTCTCAACCATATATTTGGTGGGTGTGGATGGCTTATACTTCATACTTGGGGTGGGGGTGCAGTTGAGACTTGTGCCCCTGAAAAACATGTTCAGAATTTGAGTTTTTCTCCTTTTTTTGGTTCTGGCACTTGTTGTAGTTCTTTAGGATTTAGCCATTCAAGGTTTTGTTATGAAATTGTCAGTTTGGTTCTATAAGATGTACATATAGCTATTCATTTTTATGCAGAAGCACAGTTCACATTTTACTCAGCATAACAAGATAAATAGGCAGATAACCTGTAAGCATAAATGAACAAAATGTTCTTCACGGTGTGTGTGTGTGTGTGTGTGTGTGTGTGTGTGTGTGTGTGTGTGTGTGTGTGTGTGTGTGTGTGCGTGTGTGTGTGTGTCTGTGTGTGCGTGTCGTTAGGTAGGAGACAGAAGGTATAAGAATCTGATAGTCACTAGAGAGGATTAAGGCTATGTAATGTTAAGTATATTCTTCCAGTAATCCAGAGTTTGATTACCCCAGCCTCCAGTTGCCAGCTGTGTGATTCTGAATACGTTACTTTACCAGACAGTGAGCTGAGGAAATTGGGCTAGGTTCCACAGTGGTCCTCTGGATATGTAGCCTAGTAATTACCAATGAGACTTCTTTGTTACAATTGTGTTGTAGCCTATAAACATTGATAAATGCCTCTGTGCTGAACTCTGTACCCCTCTTTGAAATAAGAATTTTGTTTCTGATTTCTGAGACTTTATAAAGTGGATATATGTGGCACAATTAAACCAGCATGTCAAATGCTGGTTTGCTTACTAGTATGTCACATGTAAATAGTAGTGTTATGCCTCGCAGGAAATGTATTTCTTGTTTGATATCTGATTACTGATTTTGTTATTTTTTGTAGGGAAATATTTTATAAAATACGAGTTAATTAAGCATGAAGGTGAAACTAATGTTATGTTTTCATTAATCAGTACCTGAGGCCACAATATGGCATGAATAATTATATTCTGTTAATGTTTATAGTCTGCTTAGATACAGAGTTGACTTTATTTGTTAATTTAGTTAGTAGTCTGGCCAATTATATCACAAAAGGACTAGGGCAATAATATTTATTTCTTTTCAATGTGTTTAACAATATAAATTCTCACCTGGAAACTTATAGTGATAAAAGTTTATCATTTGTCTAGTAAGTATTGTTTAGATGTGCTTAGATTCTCATCCTGGATATATGATGGTAAAGCTTTTGGAGAACTTCAGGTAATTATCTATGTTAGACGATAACATTTGGGATGTTATGCATGACTCATGTTCTGCTGTTTTCTTTTAGAGACATTCTTAAGATACAATAGATTTTTGACTTAGACCAGGGGTGTCCAGACTACGGCCTGCAGGCCAACTGCGGCCCGCGATCCATTTTTAATTGGCCCGCAGCAAATTCCAAAAATCTACCAAATATGGCCCACACATAAACCTGGTAGTATTGCATTTCTTGTTTAAACCACAGGTAAAGAACAATGCAAAAACAAAAAACTAGTAAGCAACCACAAAGCACTGTATCGAGGAGAAATCAAGCACCGGACAGCTCTAGGATACACAAACAGTTAATCCACATGAAACGCTTGACGAAACTCCGCATGTTTAAAACTTATTGTAGTACACAACAATCATAACTGAATGCTATAATGTTGGTGATTGCCAACAAAACTGTAGTGTAAACACACAAATAACTAGAACTAGAATCTAGTTTCTTAAAAGCCGGGATATCATCCAAGTTGCAGTTCTCCAAACTATTACTTCAGTCAAGTAGCATCTGCCGGATATCAGCTAACCAGATATAATTTAGTGAAACATCGCCAAAAATAAAAAAAGGAAAGAAAAACTAGTGAAATTCCAATTTTGCCTAGCCTAATTTCAACTTATAAAATAGCATGTATTTTATATTTGCATTCGTACATAATAATCCTTTGAGACTTGATGCTACTATGCCGGTTTACAGTAATGCTACACACACACACAAACTCTTCTTTAAAGTCGCCAAAGTCTGCGCCGTGTTTCCCAGGAACTAAAATGGTGCCATCATACTTGAAAGTAGCCCTTCGATGTAAAATGAAAGAGTAGTTATATTACTAAAATCACTGCAATGTCATTGCAATAATAAATGAATGAATAAAAATAAGAACACACAATTCTAGTTACTAGATGCATAAGTAAATGAATGAATAATAAACAATTGAATGCGACCTCATACGGAGAAACGGAAGGGTACATAACTTGATTTATATCCCCAAAACTAATACAACACTCTTCTCCAGTGGACAAAAGCCAAAATTACATACAAAATGAATCAAGATAAAACATATACTTAAAATTCAATTAATGGATCCATAGACAAAAAACGCGGTTTCTCCTTGATACAGTGCTTTGTGGTTGCTTACTAGTTGATTTCTTGGTTTTAACTCTAGGGGTGCAGCTACTGAGTTGATCAAGGCAGTTCCTGTACAAAACAAAATTAAGGAAAGAAAAATATTTGTAATGAGAGTGTCGCAGTGTTGAAGGAGTACAATGTAAGACGACACTACGAAACCAAACATCAGACCCACATGTCCTACACTGGTGTGGAACGAGAACAAAAAGTTAAGCAGATGACAGCTAACTTGCTAGCTCAACAGCAGTATTTTTCCCATGCCAAAAAAACTCAAGAAAATGCCACAATAGCCAGCTATGAGGTGGCTCTACTCATTGCCCAGCATGGGAAGGCTTTTTCAGATGGTGAATTTATAAAACAGTGCCTCACTAAAGTTGCAGGAATAATGTGCCCAGAAAAAAGTCAAGAATCCGACAGTGTTAGCCTATCAAGGAACACAGTTGTACGGCGAATCGAAGACTTGTCAGCCAACATAAAACATCAACTGGCGGACAAAACATGCGCTTTTGATTTCTAATCCATTGCATGTGATGAGAGCACAGATGCCACAGATACTGCACAGTTACTAATTTTTTGCGGGGTGTTGACAATAACTTTTGCGTTACGGAGGAGCTGCTTGATCTCACCAGTCTAAATACCACAACAACGGGTAAAGACATTTTTGAAGCTGTGTCAAATGCAATTGACAAGATAGGACTTAAATGGGACCAATTGTGTGGAGTTACAATGGATGGTGCTCCAGCTATGACAGGCGAGCGCAAAGGAATGGACTCTATGGTGTGCACCAAGGTGCAGGAGAGCAAAGGTGAGGCAGTTAAAATGCACTGTATCATCCACCAAGAAGCACTTTGTGCCAAGACAGTACAGCTTAACAATGTGATGAACACTGTTGTGAAAACAGTAAACATAATTCAAGTACGAGCACTCTACCACAGAGAATTTCAAACTTTCTTAACTGACATTGATTCTGAATATGGGGACCTGCTCTACCATTCAGAAGTGCGCTGGCTAAGTCATGGCTCCGTGCTTCGGTGGTTTTATTCTCTGAGATCAGAGATCGACCAGTTTTTTAAAGAAAAGGACCGACCTCTTCACGAGCTGAGTGACCCTCTATGGTTGGCAGACCTGGCATTTTTAGTTGATCTCACTGAACACCTCAACACACTCAACAAAAACCTACAAGGTAAAGACCAACTCGTACCACAG
Organism: Protopterus annectens; assembly: GCF_019279795.1. Lineage (NCBI taxonomy): Eukaryota > Metazoa > Chordata > Ceratodontiformes > Protopteridae > Protopterus > Protopterus annectens. The sequence goes on from NC_056728.1 coordinate 589,756,506, forward strand.
CTTCACGCACACATGAAAGCATTCTGTGTGAAGCTCCGACTGTTTGAGGCACAGTTGCACACCTTCAATGTCGCACACTTCCCCACACTGTCTGAAATCAGATCTGCATTTCCAAAGGTCAATCTCTCTGGTAAAAAGGGGAAATATGTGTCTGTGATCACATCCCTCCTGACAACATTTTCTCAGTGCTTCCAAGATTCTTCTACTATTGAGAATGATATCAAGCTATTTGCGACTCCCTTCATGATAAATGAAGAAGAAGTGGAAGAGAGTCTTCAATTAGAACTTATAGAAATGCAGTGTGATGATTTTCTGAAGAATCAACATCAGCTTCTCTCTTTACCTGACTTCTACCGGAGCTTGGAAGAAGCCAAGTTTCCTCTGATGAAACGCCACGCAAAAAGAATGGTGAGTCTGTTCAGCTCAACATATATATGTGAACAAACATTTTCTCTGATGACGCTGAACAAAAGCAGATTGAGAACCAAAATTACCAATGACAATCTCTGTGACATCCTTCGCATCTCTCAACCACAAAACTGATTCCGGACCTGCCAGCAATCCTGCAGGCCAAAGCGCAACTTCATTGTTCCCACTGAGCGCAACCGTGTTCCCAAGTTCAAAATATATTACACGTTCCATGTGTTATTATTAAGCCCTATTACTTAATAAATCATTTTATGTTGATGACATTTTTAAAACAAATATTAGTTGATCTGTTAACAATCCAAACTTATTTGCATAACTAGCTTGAAATATCCTATTCATGAAAAGCAGTGTTGTAGGCTGATTGATTTAGTTTACTAAATAAACCAGGTGAGGCAATATATACTTCACCTTGAGTGACTGGCCTGGCTGTTTGTGTATTTTACTGCATATGGCCCTTGGTGAAAAAAGTTTGGACACCCCTGACTTAGACATTATAGCGATTACTAATAAAGTTACAAGGCCACATCTTAAGAGTAACTATGATCTGGCTTTCATACTGTAATGCAAAATGAAAAGTTTGAAATAGAACCAAAGCTTTGGTTTTATTTCAAATTGTTCATTTTGCATTACAGTCAGAGATACTAGAGCAGTATGTGAGAAGTTTTTTCTAGTAGACTGTTGCATTACTATTGTCTCTTATCAAACCTACATTTTAAATTTACAGTCCATTAGCTATCTGACAACTAAAGGTTTTACAAACTTTTGAAACATGTATATGTACCTGATAGACATACGGATGTAATGTGTTTAGTGTGTTTGTATGTGTGTGTGTGTGTGTGTGTGTGTGTGTGTGTGTGTGTACGAGCATATAGCTATTTCTATGTCTATATCTATATCTGTCATCTATTTATCTTTCTATCTATCTGTCTATCCATCTGTTCATGCATGGGTGCAGTATGTTTCATCTAAAATGCATTTAATCTAATTACAAAATATCTAACATTTTTAATCTGAAAAAGATTTAATCTAAAACATTTAATACAATCACATTTGATAGAAATGCATAGTATGGTATAAATAATTACTGCTGGTGTGGTTTAGGGTCATTTCTTGGGGGAACTCCCCTGCCCACCTTAGTAATGTAAGCTCCCTGACCCTATGAAAGGGTTTTGGTGTAAAGATCACATAAAGAAATTATTTTCCTTTTGCAATCTTTTGTATATTCGGTATTAGGGATTTTCAGTAATATGATTGCTCAGTCTATTCTTGCTGTTGTTTTGTATTTGGCATTTAAATAGTGTGATTATTAATTTGCTATATAAATATCTATCTATATGTACACACACACACACACACACACACACACACACACACACACACACACACACACACACACACACACATATATATATATATATATATATATCACCACTGTACTCACTTCATCAATGGTAGGACCTTTACTATCTAAATTCTACTTCACAAAATTGCAAAATTGTCAGCAAACTAAAGGACTAAGTACCCACCCAATGAAAGCTCTTTTTCTAACCTAAATCCAACATAAATAGTAACATTAAGCATCATTTACATAAACTTAATTAGAAACTACTACTTATGAAAGCCTGTACCACCATAGGTTGTTGTAGCCCCCATGCAGAAAAACAAACTACGCAAAATAAATTAAAGATCACAGTTCCTAACCTAAAACCTTTAAATGTATTTCACATAATCACTAATATGAAATGTAATTGTTTAAAACATATTAAACAAACTAACCAGATCCCCACAGAAATTCAAATAAAGTAGCACCTGCAATATCTTTCAAAACTGAAATAAATAAATCACCTACTAAACAAATAATTCAATGTTTCAATTAAGAATGTATGCAAAACAATGAATAAACTGAATTTACAAAAAAAAAATGTTTACAAATTACAATCCCAAAATGAAAGAATTGGCCACACAAAGGGAAAACATGAACCACAAACCTAATAATATATCTCTGTCTATCTGTCTATCTATATCTCACAAGTACAGTAACAGATACGGTGTAACAGAAAAATACCTTTACAGTTACCATTCTTACTCTTCTATTCCATCAGAAAATATTAACGCTATTAAAGCTGAACACAATGAAGTAAAAGAAATCCTCATATGCTTATTTTGTGCTTACATGATGCATTCATCTGCCATCTTGTAGTCATGCCCCTCAAAGCAATCCATCATCCATTTTCCTGATATAAAACATCCACAGGGATGTCAGAGAATAAGGCCATATCTCCCACCTTTTGTCACTATACACCATGAATATAACCTGCTTAAAGATTCGACCACCTACCTAATTCCTAGACTACCACATACTGATTCAAATATTTTCTATAATAACAAAAATAAAAACAAATACATTCTTGTAACCGGGAAAAGCCGAAAGACACAAACAAACATTCTTGCTAATAATATAAAAAATGCAGGCCTCTAAGCTTTAATTCACTCTGTCAACCTCAAAAAGAAAATAAACAAGCAAACAAAATAATGCCTCCCCAGAAAACTGGAAAATTAAAATCATATCCTTCAGGAAAAATAGGTTTGATTAATAGTTTTAAAGCTATATATCAGACATTGCCCACAGGGTCACTCTAGGAGCTGAATGTGACTCATAAGAGAGTGAATAAGCTGTTAGACCTAGACGGTGAAGCAGTTCTGGATTTTATTCTTGCACCTTCTTTTTGTCTAACTGTGTGACTCTGAACAAGTTACATATATTGCTTCTAAATCACCCCTGAAAATACATTGTTTGTCCAGTAGGATTACCCATTTAGCAAATAGTTTTTATTTATTTTATGTGAAAAAGCTCACCATTAATTGTCTTCCTACCCCAGAGTGCAAAATAATATGGATGTGTAATAACAAGTTATCCTACACCTTCCATATATATCACAAACATGTACATATGTGCTGCATCTATTTGTCATCACTAACATAGTTATTCAGTATATTCATTAAGTAGCTCTTATTTTTCATGGATTCTTAAACTCATGGACATTTCGAAGCTATTGAGTCTTATGACCATTTCCCCCCTCAGGCTGCATCTCATTTCTCCAGGAAGGCCACACCATTCAATCCTGGAGTAAATTTAGGTTATTGTTAAAGGAAGAAAGTGTTCAACATGCACAGGATGTTTTATTCCAGAGGTTATGGAGGTGCTGGTTTATAATCCTGTTCTTCCATCATATTTTCTATGGGTCTATGTCAGAACAATGAAAAATCAAAATATCGAAAGCTCACATGAGCGAATAATCAGGAACTCAAAATCGCTATTGTGGGGGGCTGCACCCCCCCCCACTAAATATATATTTCTACTCCGAGATCACACTACAGTGAGAAAAGGGCAAATATTCCGATCTTCAATGTACTGTGATCCCAAAAAAAGACAACTTCCTGATTATTCGCTCATGTGAGCGATTGACATTTTGAGTTTTCGACATTCTAAAGTAGACCCTTTTGTATATCTGCTGGTGAAGATTTGGGTCCCTGGTTCTATTATTTTTGGAAACACTGTACTTAAGAGATACAGGAGGCCCGGGATAATCAGGTTTCTAATGACATGGTAATCAAGACAGAGATCTTCTCTCAAAAATCTGTAAGACACTAAAAATGGGCTAAAACTTCAAGCCTCTCTTGATATATCAGAGAATTTAGGCATGTGATTTTTTTGGTTAAGAACCTTTTGGGTTTGTTGCTTGATATGTTTAGTGAGCTACATCCTGTAAGTGGCTTTGTACTCACTATGTGGGGTGATCAGTGCTGAATACAAGGGAGCAATTACTTCTTTAGACTTTGATAACATTCCTTTGACAATTAGTTGTGCTAAACAAAATTATTTTCTGACAACTGCTGTCACATGGTAATCAAAAAAGAGAGACTCATCAACCCAAGTTTCTAAGTCCCTGACAACATTTTCATTTTGTAGTGATGTGTTATCTATACAAAGTGATAACAGGAGGAGATGTCTACCAAAAGTGATGATACACATTTTTGCATTATGTGTGAGCCCATTTTTAATACACCAAAAGTTTACTTGGGCGAGATCATTCTGGAGACGTTTGGTGTTAATGGGTGACTTAACAACAACTTCCAGTTTGCAGTCAATTGCAGATTTTGTTAGCTAGAGGCTGAGTCTGCCTGCTTGGAGATCTGAGAAATAAAGGCCAAAAAACAGAGGTCACACACCAAGCCCTGAGGAACACTGATGGTCACCTTCATACTTTCTGATGAGGTGCATGAAATTTGCACTGTGTGGGTTCTGGCTTTCAGCCAATTTGCTATTAATTTTCCCACGTACATGTTGATTTTTAAAGCATTTTGTTTCTTTAAGACACAAGCTTGCTGCATGGGGACTAGTGTCAAAGGCCTTAACCAGGTTAAGATATGCCACATGTACTGCTTGGCCCCTGTTTTCAGCCTCTGTTTATTTATTTGAATTTATTAAATGGGGTAGAGCACTGATCACAAATAACCAGTTTCAGTCTCAGCCCAGGGAACAGTACAGCAATACAATCAATTTATGCCAGAAGGATAGAGTGTCCATGCAATAGGATGTGTTTAACAAGGCTAGAGCGATGTAGCAATAAATTAGTAGAGTTAAGAATCAATAATTTAGTATAGTTAAGCATCCAGTATGAGAAATTCTTTACATTATATGTCTGAATGAAGCTGAAATGAGCTTATGCATTATGGAAAAGTTATATACACTATATATAAAAGAATCAAATCTGAAGGTAAATGTGATATACCATTAAAATTATATACAGTGTAAGAAATGTATTAGACAGCAACAGAATATGGTGTGCCTAGACAATGTGGCCAAGGGCATAACACTGACCTTTAGCAAGTTTCAGAAGATGAATTTTTAGCTGTGTCTGGAACACTGAGTATGATTACATTTCTTTTAGATAGGAGAGAGTAGATTCCCAGAGTATGGGGCTGAGAACAGAGAAGAATTGATATGTGCAGGGAAGTTTGGCTTTTGGGGCTAGTAGTATAGATCATAGGATCACAGTGTCATAGGAAGCTACTAGGCAATTGGCCCTGAGGCCCTTGCAAGCCTAGCCAAGAATTTAGCCCATGTTCCAACAAGTCAGCACCAAATGCCACTGTCAAGCAGGGACACAGGTGGAATCCCAGGGGTATATTTTCTGTTCCCCATCCAGTTATCCAGGTTGCACTTAAAAAGGGTTAATGAGGTACTCTGCTTGACATGGACAGGGAGTCTATTCCACAAAAGGGGGAGTTTCTGGAAAACAAATCTGTCCCACCAACAAGTCTTATTGATGTCACAGACCAAGTTGAGGTTGTGCGTGGAGGTTACTCGAGTGGAGATTGACTTGCTGATATGCAGCAGTCCAATCAGGGCGGGGTCTGAGATTGCTTTGTATGCCAGACAGAGGTCACCTCTGAGGAGTCTGTAGGAGACTGAGTGGAGGGACAATGCCTTTAGCCTATCTGTGTAGGGTAGATGTTTGAGCCCCTGGATTCTCCTGGTGAGGAACCTCTGTGGTCTCTTCAGCTGCTGCATGTGCTTTTTGAGGTACATACCAAAAGGGCATTGCACTCAATAATGGGTCTTATAAGGGAAGAATACAGGGATGTTATAGAAGATGAATAGTTATGATTCCTGAGGTTGTATGGTGAGGCTTGTCTTATTAGTGTTGCTGCTAAGGGGAGAATGTTTGGTTGTATATAAGTTTGAATAGTTGGGAACCTAATAGGAGTCAGTTCACTTTTGAAGTGGTGTTCATGCTTAGGGGAGAGAGTGATGAACCTGCAGATTTTATTGGTGATTGATTTTATGTGTGTGTGTGTGTGTGTGTGTGTGTGTGTGTGGCATTTGTTTTTGAAGCAGATGTTACCAACTTGTGGTCATACCGTAGCTGAGAGAGAAGGATGCCTTTTCCATTGGCTGATCTGGATGTTTTCGCCAGCAATAGGAACAGTTTGTTGGGCCATAATAGCAGTGAGTTAACCTTTTCCTGGTTTTGTTGAGATGCAGAAATAAGCTGAGAGGTTGATCTAGCTATAGACCCAGATATTTGAAACTGCTAGTGTTTTCTAAGGCAGTGTTGTTATGATCAAATATTTGTAGCTGAGAATGAGTTTTGTGGAGCTTCTGTTTGGTAATGAAAAGTGTATTTTTTTTTTTGTTTTGCTTGTGTTAAGTAGTGTTTTTTTTTTGTTTTGTTTTTAATCCATTGTATAAGGGAGAGCAAATCAGCTTGAAGTTCTGTTTTGACTGCTGTGAGGGACAGATTTGACTAAAACAGAATCATGTTATTTGCATAAAGTGGCAGTGAAAGGCAAGGGATGTCCAGGGGAAGTATATTGACAAAGATGGAGAACAGAAAAGGGATACAAATACAGTTTTGTGTGACACCTTCTCTGAAATTGTCTGAAGGAGAGATTGAGGCCTGGATTTTAACAGTAAAGTGTCAGGCAGATAGTTCTGGAACCATGGAATGGTATCTGGGCTAATTCCTGTTTCAAGCAGATGATTTAAAAGAATTTTGTGATCTACTAAATACAATACTTTGAAGAAATACATAGAAGCAGTGCCTGTCAGCTAACTTTAGTTCATACCTAGAAGAATTTCCTTTATGAGAGTCCAAAGTGCTGTTATTTTACTGATTCCTGACCATAAGCCATGTTGTTTATGTGAAAGAAGATTCATTTTGCTGATGCAGTCTGTTAGTTGTATGTAGATGTGTTTCTCTAGGATTTTTCCTGGGGTGGGAAGAATGGAAATTAAGTGGTAATATGATGGTTTGGATGGGTTTGTTTGTTTTGAAGGTGGGCTAACTATGGCAGTTTTCCAAACTGAAAGCATAGTGTTTTGAGTCAGGCATAGGTTGTAAATATGTTTGATGGGTGCACATGTAAAATCTCTGCAGAAGTATATGAACCATGGATGTATGCTGTCTCACCCTGGGAGGGGACTGTCTATATGCATTTGTTTAAGCAATGGTTTATTGCTGGTGCTTTTGATGCATTTAAAGCAGAACATTGGAATGTATAGAGGAGGTTCAGGAGAATGGGACTAGGACATGGTACTCCTGGATACTGACGGCAGACTGTGAAACTCAATTACAAAATTAAATCGTATAAACATTGTTGTGGTATTTTGTTGGGTTGAAGAGGTTGTTCTGCCTGTTAGCTGACTGACCTATATAGAACTGTTTAGAAGTTTTGATTAGGGAGTTTCAATTTGATTTCATGATATGACGTTTATGTAATCTTTGGTTTGTTTTGCTAGGTTTCTGAGCTGGGTATATTTTAGTCTAGTGTCTTGTGTAGGGCTGATTTCAAGATGTGCAAGCTTCATCTCTCAGTTTTTAAGTGTGATTTTAGTTGTGTAACCCTTGGAAGAAGTTTACCAAATTCAGTGATCAGGATCTTCCCTTGATAAAGCCAAACTACTGGGGGCCAAGTCAAGTAATATTCTTGATATCATAGTGTATGAAGTCAGTTAAAAAGTGTTATGGATTTGCAAAGGATGCTTGTAAGACTTGTAAGCCTGTGATTATCCAAGTTGGATGTAAGGCCACTGTTATGGAGGAGCATCACCCCTAAAGTGCATCCCTCATCAGGGACAAAACCAGTAGCTAAACTTCCTTTAAACAGTTTAAAGACTGGGTCTGCAAGGGCATGTTTAACTCTACTAATTAAGTAACCAGGTATATTATCGTGTCATATGGAAGACATATTTTTGGTCTTGGTTATCACTTTCAGTAAATGATCTTTGAAGATAATTGGAGAAGTAAGAGATTCGGGTATTTTGAGACATTGGATAGAAGTCTCTGGGGTGAGGTTGGCACACTTTTGCAAGGATGTTGGCAATATGTATTGGGTCATTATAGGAAGGGCCATTATGAATAAGTTCAGAGCAATGTAGGGTGTTGTTTCTTAGTTTTCTAATACAGCTGAAGAAGGATTTATAATTATCTGCGGCTTCAGAGACCAGCCTGAGTTCATCACTTGCCACAGTGGAGTAGATAGTGCTTTTCTGTTTTTTTTTTATTGTAATGCTTTGATATTTTCTTCAAAGGGATTTTTGTTGTACATTTTGTTTATGGTGGCAGCACCACCAGAGTGGCTTGTTTTTGTATTTCCCATCATACTTGGTTTTAATAGTAACTGCTGCATCTATGTATTTTTCTAAATTTTTGTAGAGTTCCTTAGTGAACTTGTTGCTGTATCAAGGTCATGGGTGGTGCAGTCATAAATTAATTTTGATATTTCTTCATAGAGAAGGTTGAGGTTTACACATTTGTATTTCTTAAATTCAGCTGGGTTTGTCAGACTGGCTTTTGGGAATTTAAAGGAAACGGTCACAATTTTGTGGTCAGATTTCACTTGGGAATGAAATACCAGGGGGTAATGAAACAGGCTGCTAAATTTGTAAAGCAGTGTCCTTGTAATGGGTTTGTCTACCAACTGTTCAAAGAAGTTTATGTTTATAAAATCTGGGAATTTTTGGGCATAGCCTTTATTAAACATATTGGCATTCCAGTTAATTGAAGAGTAGTTGAAGTCATCTAAAATAATGCAGTTTTTGCTATTAGGGAGATGATTTAGATAATTTAGAACTCTGAGGAATCTTACGTGTTCATCACAGGACAAAGGATGTGCTCTCTAACAATCTATTAATTGGTAAGTAGTCATATCTAGACTGATCTGTACTTCAATGAGTTCAATATTACGGTCTTTGGGAAATATGGAGACTCCACCATCCAGTCTGAAGACAAGGAAACCAGAAAACTCAGTACAGATAAATCAAGTCTCTGCACACACACATGTTTTCCAAGGGTGGCACAGTGGTGCAGTGGATAATGCTGTTGCCTCACAGCAAGAGGCTCCCTGGTTCGATTCTTGGCTGAGGTGCCTTCTGTCTGGAGTTTTGCATGTCCTCCCTGTGTTTTCATGAGTTTCATCCTGGTGCTACAGTTTCTTCCCACACTCCAAAGACATGCAGTAGGTAGATTGGACACTCTAAACTGGCCATAGGAGTAAGTGAATGTGTGTTGTGGAAGAATCTACCACAGCAGGGCTAGCAACCTGACATTGTAAACCTTGGCTCTAGATGATTTGCTGTTGAAGTGATACTCAGACCCCTTGTGTAAAAATGGGAAAAAGGGTTTGTTAATGGATATTTTCTAAATGCAAGAGTGCCTCAAGATCAAGCAGCTTATTGTATAGACGTTTGACATTGAGGAGAGTCAGTGTAATGTGGTCCAGTTTTGAGACTGATATGTTAGCTATGTTGGAATGCCCATCAACTGGACTATACCTTAAAAAGTACTGGGGGCAACAAAGGCTTTATCCAGTATGCAAAAGCCCTGAACTAATAGGTGCAGCCCATCCTTAGTGAAGCAAGCTGGACTGTTAAGCATCTCATCCCATGCCAACACATACGGGATCCCCCAAGAATGGCACCAGCTGTTGAGACAATTATTAAAAACAATTATCTTTTTTTATATCAAGGCATAATTTGGGTGCAGGTTAAATTCCACTCAGGATCAGTGTCTTACTTGCCTTTGTAACATGTCCGTCTACATGTCCCTCAAGGTTTTACATCTGAAGTCATTCATTCCTGTATGTACCACTACCATGTCATAGTCATATTTTTCAGGGGTAGGGGTCCTTAGGGTCCTTGTAATGTCAGAAATCCTGGTACCTGAAAGACAACTGACTGTAATCTACTTGGTCAGCCCTTTTTAATGAACAGCATGTCTAACATCAGAGTCACCTGTAACTAAAACATTTTTGTTGTTGCTGTGGTTCAAAGGGGTAGATTTGGAGTCTGTGTGCTCAAGGTGACTCTTTATGGTGGGTATACATAAGGTGGAAGAGTGGCCTTTATTTTTGCTGAGACTTAATCTTCTTGTTTCTACTTCTCAAAGAGACTTTGAGAGTGTTTTTTTACAACTTCAGTATAAGACATTTTGGTTCAATTAGTGAAATGTTGTGGTGGAGGTGCATGAAGCCCACAGTGCAAATGTTCTTCTGAGAGGGAAGCTCCAGATTAATAAAGCATTTGTACCGCTCACAGATGGCATTATTAGTGCTGAGTAAAGGTTCATTATCTCTGATCATAAGGCACTTTGTATACTGTCTTAGAGGACATATTGCAGCAATTGAGGTGAAACTTGCAGGGTGACCTTCCATCTTGTCCAGTGCTTAGGTGTTTAGACTAATAAAATAAATGTAGCAAAGGGTGCATATGATTATGTTTGAAAACACAAAATATACAGAAGACTTTCCAGTGAATGGTAGTTTTGTCACTGATCCATCATTATTCAAGAACAAATATTTTATTTGCCAGAGGGGATGCCCTTGGAAAGACTACTGGGAAAGTTGGGAACTATTTTATTTATTTATTTATTTGTTTATTTATTTACATGTGTTAACTGAGTAATATCTGACTGGCCCAGTAGACCATTTTCAGTGGAGACCCAGGGGGAAAAAAGCTCCAGTAACAAAAACAAATTATAACAACAAGAGGAAATGTATACTAAACTAAAAACAACTAACAGACATATTTAAGTAAGCACACGTAGAGCATTACAAAAGAACAGAGGTACTTGAGTAATTGAGTAATCAAAATATTGGTTAGATAGCAAAGCAAACAAACAGAGCATAATATAAAACAGAGGTATTGGCATCACTGAGAAATCAAATATCTGTCAGAAAGGAAAAAACTAAAATCAGATAGCAAATCAAAAAAAACTGTTTGAAAAACACTGGAGATAGGAGTAAGGTTAAGATGCTGGAGATGGTTGTTGAGAAATAGGAGAGAGATTTTGGTAGTTAAAACTTAGAGACAATATCTTATTCTTACCCTGAGGGGTGAGGTAACAGTGTTGTAGAGTGTAACCTGGAGATATATGATTAAAAAGATATAAAACACGTGTGCTTGTTTTTCTGTGCAACTTATGAAAAAGTGTATAACTTTGAAACTGTAAATTAAATACTTTCAATCAATGGTGTTTTAAGATTTAAATCATATATGTTATAATTTTAAACAAACATCAAGTGTTGATAACAGTTTATTTTAAAGTATATTTGCATAGACATGTTTCATTTGCTATGTATTAGTGATTGGTGGTAGCAAACCATGTGATCATTACATTTTGATATAAAAATATTTGTTCTTGAATTTATCATACTCTGCTGAAGTCTTTTGTTACTATTGAGACATGCACATACGACATCTGTACAGAGAAAATAATATATATGTGTGTGTGTGTGTGTGTGTGTGTGTGTGTGTGTGTGTGTGTGTGTGTGTGTGTGTGTGTGTGTGTGTGCATGTATGTATACCAATTCCAAGATCACATAACTTTAGAGATGAGGGAGAAAGCGATGACTGTATAAGACTTATCTTCTCACTCTTCTCCAATCCTGGCTACCATGACAAGATACTAGTGATTTTTCAGGTTCAATGTTCTAAGCATTGATCAGCTGGCCAGTGACAAATAGCACGACATATACATACATATATATGGATTCCATTTAGTTAACCGAAAGTACCATTAACTGAAACCCAATTTGCCGAAACCACTTATGCAAAAATGCATTTCTCCAAAACCTCAAAATGCTGAATCACAAAACACCGACATGAAACCCTAGTCAGACTCTAACACAAAACAACACACATTCGTAACTTTTGCAGGGGGAACCCCCTGTATTCCCTCACACCCCCTGCAACCTATGTATACTAACTTGAAGATCACATTACAGTGAAAAAAGTATAGATTTCTCGATCTACACTGCAGTGCAATCTCTATTTAAAAGTTACCAGTGCCTTTTAAATAACTGTACACCTACCGGCATATCCGCAATTAAACTCCAATAGTAGGGTGCAACTGAAGGTCTGTAAACTCTATATCGCACTTCCAGGATCATGGGAAACTTCTTCTGGCTTTTCCCAGTTAGGGGTCACCACAGCAGATCACCAGTCCGCTCATGGTTGGCAGAGGAGTTTTTTTTTTACAGGGTCGAGTTGCCAGCTCGGCGCCCAACCTTCCACAGAAGGCACACACATGCACACACTCACACCTAGGGACAATTTAGAGTGTCCAATCCACCTACAGCATGTCTTTGGGATGTGGGAGGAAACTGGTGCACCCGGAGGAAACCCACACAACCACAGGGAGGACATGCAGACTCTGCACAGAAGGCACACCAGCCGAGGATTGAAACAGAGAACCTCTTGCTGTGAGGTAGCAACGCTAACTGCTGCACCGCCGCGGCCGCCCTGCCAGGATCATGGAAAACAGTTTGTGGAAATGTAATTTGGCATTTTGAGGTTTCAGAGAATTGCATTTTTCATGTAAGTGGTCCCAGCAAATTGTGTTTCAGTTAACTGTACTTTCAGTTAACTAAATGGGACCCATATATATATATATATATATATATATATATATATATATATATATGTGTGTGTGTGTGTGTGTGTGTGTGTGTGTGTGTGTGTGTGTGGGTCTGCTTCAGAAGACTATCTTTTGAGAAAGCTGAATCTCATATAGTTGAGACATATCCTCTCTCCACCAATAAAAGACTGATCACAATACCAGTAGATTGCTAGGCAGCCAGTATTACTGCTGCACAGGTTAAAACAGCACTGTCCAAGGCCAAGAATACAGATTCTATGGGATCTGACAATATCCCTGGCTGTGTTCTACATGAAATACAGAGTGAACTGGCACCTCACCTGTGTGCTGTGTTCAATCACAGCTTCACCTCAGGCTTTGTCCCTACTGAATGGTGCACTGCTGCAGTCATCCCTCTCCACAAAGGAGGAGTGACTACAGACCCTGGAAACTATAGCCCCATTAGCCTGAAGAGTCTGATATGCAAAACTATGGAATGCTTCATCATGGACCTACTAAACAAGGATATAGGGAATCTCCAAACTCTGGGTCCCACACAGTTTGGTTTTGTGAAGGGCAGATCATGCCTTCTCAACCTGATTGACTTCTTTGAGTCAGTCACCAGAGCTGTGGATGAAGGCAAGCTTGTTCATACAGCCTCCCTTGAGCTAGCCAAGGCCTTTTTTTGGAGGTTTGGTTCTTTTGCAGCTTCGCTGTTTTCTTTGTCTAGCCAAGGCCTTTGATACCATTCCCCACTCAGAAATCATAGAAAAACTCACTAAGCTAGGCATCAACCCCTATAGCACTAGGTGGGTCAAAAATTGGCACACAGATAGAACCCACAGTGTGAAAGTAGCTGACTCCAAGTCAGACTGCTGACCAGTCACGAGTGGAGTCCCACAGAGTTTGGTTCTGGATCCTTTCCTGTTTGGTATGTACTTCTTTGAAGTCCAGGCCAACACAAAGGGACTCTGGCTGACAAAGTTCGCAGACGATTGCAAGTTGGGAACTATTATTAACTCCACAAGTGATGTTGAGATCCTACAGAAAGGCCTCACTGGGACCAACGACTGGTGTCAGCACCATGGCCTTAAGCTCAATGCCAAAAAATGTGTCATCATCCCCTTTGGAAAAAACCTGGTTCCCATGAATTACCACACCAATGGTAGTCCACTGAACACAGAAGGTGTTATAAGAGATCTGGGAACACAGGTTGACCGCAACCTCTCTTTTGACCACCACATTGCCACTGTGGTCAGAAAGTCCTTCTATGTGGCACATCTCATTACTAAGGGTTTTGCATCCAGGAAAAAAGAGGTCATTGTCTTCCTCTACTCTTCCCTCATTAGGCCAGTCATTGAGTACAATGCCCCATTTGGTATGTACCTCACTAGACACCTGCAACAACTGGATAGGCCGCAAAGGTACCTCACAAAGAAGATCCTAGGCCTTAAACACTTGTCCTATATCGACAGACTCAAAAAACTCCAACTATTCTATGTTTCATATCGCCTACTTAGAGGTGATCTCTGCTTGACTTACAAAGCCATATCTGACCCAGCTCTGTTAGAAATGCTACATAAAGAAATCTCAATCCCACTGCACCACATGCTCCAGAGACCTCAACCTCATTACCGCAATCAACAGAACAAGCTGGAGGGACAGGTTCATAACCTAGAGACTGCCCATGTTATGGAATACACTTCTTATACATGTCACACAGAGCACCTCACTGGCCCTCTTCAAGAGAAATCTTGATGAGTGGATGGGAAATAGAAAATTCACCCCGGGGATCACTCCAGTGGCTCTACTCGACAGAGGTACTGGGAACTAATGTTGGGTGGCACAATGCCAGGGTACTCCTATGGCCTAGGCTTGTAAAGGTTCCAGGGCCATTAGCCTAGTACTCAGCTATGAACCTATGAACTTAAGAACTTGTATGCTTTGCTCATTTTAACTGGGTTGTGGCTAGAAAGAGGCCTTAGTGGTCTTGTCTTCTGACCTGTACAAAAGGAAAATAAAATAAAAACAGACAGTCAGCTGCCACCAATCATGAAACTTTAGATACAGCATCAAGGCAAATACTTTTGGGGCACAGGGAATCTGTAGGATGACTGGAATAGATGTCTCATCTGGGCTTCTGGGCTGACTCTCTAGCCTCTTAATAGAAACAGTACAATACTGGTGCAACTTTTGGACAGTGAGTGTCCCTGAAGTCATCTGCTGCTGCAGGGTAGATACTTGAGCTAGTAATTATGAAGTGGTACAGGTGCATTTCAAAAGAATGCTGTTAAAAACTGAGTAGTTAAATGGTGTGATGATATGGCATTTAGCTACTCAGCACAACATTTAACTACTTAGTAAATGCTGTGAGATACTTTTGCTACAACTTAATCTTACTGCATTTTCAACAGTTTATGACTTAGTCTTTCAATTTTTCTATTTTACCAGTATATATATTTCAGGATATTTGCTTCATGAGGTGTTTATATGATATCTCTGATATGAATATAATGACTGAAAGGAAAGACGGGATATGAGAAAACTCTTTATCAAAGTCTGTTGTGTGGGGATAATGCATGCTAACTATAAGGCTATGTTGTATGCCATGGTAGTAAGACAGTACTCTACAACATAACTTGAATATTTTTTCTTATTCTATGAATACTTTTGCTACTTTTACCTTATGTTGATAACTGTACTGGCTACAAAGACATAACTCATATATGTATATGTATGCGTATGTGTGTATGTATGTATGTATGTATGTGCATGTGTGTGTGTGTGTGTGTGTGTATATATATATATATATATATATATATATATACATACATATATATATATATATATATATATATATATGTATATATATATATATATATATATATATATATATATATATATATATATATATATATATATATAGTTGCACTATATTTTGTGCAGTGTTGCTTTGGTTAAGTGTAGTGCCATGATATTTTTGTGATAGCTGGATTGAGCAAATGTTGGATTGACCTGCATTGAGTTTTGTCTGTTAAGGTAACTGGGTGTATTTTAGGTGTCTGAGTGTGTGCAAGTAGGTGTGTGTTAGGATTAGAAGA